>NC_059445.1:85822961-86065461 GCF_905237065.1 Salmo salar
TGGCAGCGATTACAGCCTTGAGTCTTCTTGGGTATGATGCTACAAGCTTGGCACACCGGCATTTGGGGAGTTTCTCCCATTCTTCTCTGCAGATCCTCTCAAGCTCTGTCAGGTTGGATGGGGAGCGTTACTGCACAGCTATTTTCATGTCTCTCCAGAGATGTTCGATATTCAGAGACTTGTCCCGACTTGTCTCTCCTGCGTTGTCTTGTCTGTGTGCTTAGGGTTGTTGTCCTGTTGGAAGGTGAACCTTCGCCCCAGTGTGAGGTCCTGAGGTTTTCATCAAGGATCTCTGTACTTTGCTCCTTTCATCTTTGCCTCAATCCTGACTAGTCTCCCAGTCCCTGCCACTGAAAAACATCCCCACAGCAGGATGCTGCCACCACCACGCTTCACCGTAGGGATGGTGCCAGGTTTCCTCCAGATGTTATGCTTGGCATTCAGGCCAAAGATTTCAATCTTGGTTTCATCAGACCAGAGAATCTTGTTTCTCATGGTCTGAGAGTCCTTTAGGTGCCTTTTGGTAAACTCCAAGCGGGCTGTCATGTACCGTTTACTGAGGAGTGGCTTCCGTCTGGCCACTCTACCATAAAGGCCTGATTGGTGGAGTGCTGCAGAGATGGTTGTCCTTCATGATGGTTCTCCGATCTCCACAGAGGACATCTGGAGCTCTGTTAGAGTGACCATTGTCGTGGAAATATTGAATGAAATATTTCTCAGATGCCGGAACTTGTAAATTCAATTAGACTTCACTACAAAAGTAACAGAAGCCAAGCAATTCCATGGAAGAACTGATCTCTCCAGTCTCAGTACTCAGCTTTTATACATTTTCACTCTTGCATAACATACATAGTCACTCCTTTCAATGTAAATGATTAATACCCTTTGGCCTTTCGCCGCCCTTATCTTTCTGTCTCACAGCTGGCTTGTTCACGCCTACATCTGGCTTGTTCACGCCCACATCTGACGTGTTCACGCCCACATCTGGCTTGTTCACGCCCACATCTGACTTGTTCACGCCCACATCTGACTTGTTCACGCCCACATCTGACTTGTTCACGCCCACATCTGGCTTGTTCACGCCCACATCTGACTTGTTCACGCCCACATCTGGCTTGTTCACGCCGACATCTGACTTGTTTATGCTCATTTTAGATTATATTGGTGGCATCACCATAGTATTAATACAAAACATAATAACACATTTATTGCATATATATATATGTTGCTAATATAAGTGCATTTCTAAAAGTACTTGATTATTAATACAACCATGTCTTCCCGGTACATAACATGTCTTCCCGGTAGATAACATGTCTTCCCGGTACGTAACATGTCTTCCCGGTAGATAACATGTCTTCCCGGTACATAACATGTCTTCCCAGTACATAACATGTCTTCCCAGAATGTAACATGTCTTCCCGGTACGTAACATGTCTTCCCGGAATGTAACATGTCTTCCCGGTAGATAACATGTCTTCCCGGTACGTAACATGCTTTCCCGGTACGTAACATGTCTTCCCGGTACGTAACATGTCTTCCCGGTACGTAACATGTCTTCCCGGTACGTAACATGTCTTCCCGGTACGTAACATGTCTTCCCGGTACGTAACATGTCTTCCCGGTACGTAACATGTCTTCCCGGTAGATAACATGTCTTCCCGGTACATAACATGTCCTCCCGGTAGATAACATGTCTTCCCGGTACGTAACATGTCTTCCCGGTACGTAACATGTCCTCCCGGTAGATAACATGTCCTCCCGGTAGATAACATGTCCTCCCGGTAGATAACATGTCTTCCCGGTACGTAACATGTCTTCCCGGTACGTAACATGTCCTCCCGGTACATAACATGTCTTCCCAGAATGTAACATGTCTTCCCGGTACGTAACATGTCTTCCCGGAATGTAACATGTCTTCCCGGTAGATAACATGTCTTCCCGGTACGTAACATGCTTTCCCGGTACGTAACATGTCTTCCCGGTACGTAACATGTCTTCCCGGTACGTAACATGTCTTCCCGGTAGATAACATGTCTTCCCGGTACATAACATGTCCTCCCGGTAGATAACATGTCTTCCCGGTAGATAACATGTCTTCCCGGTACATAACATGTCTTCCCGGTAGATAACATGTCTTCCCGGTACGTAACATGTCTTCCCGGTAGGTAACATGTCTTCCCGTTACGTAACATGTCTTCCCGGTACGTAACATGTCTTCCCGGTAGATAACATGTCTTCCCGGTACATAACATGTCCTCCCGGTAGATAACATGTCTTCCCGGTACGTAACATGTCTTCCCAGTACGTAACATGTCTTCCCGGTAGATAACATGTCCTCCCGGTAGATAACATGTCCTCCCGGTAGATAACATGTCCTCCCGGTAGATAACATGTCTTCCCGGTACGTAACATGTCTTCCCGGTACGTAACATGTCCTCCCGGTAGATAACATGTCTTCCCGGTACATAACATGTCTTCCCGGTACATAACATGTCTTCCCGGTACGTAACATGTCTTCCCGGTACGTAACATGTCTTCCCGGTAGATAACATGTCTTCCCGGTAGATAACATGTCCTCCCGGTAGATAACATGTCCTCCCGGTAGATAACATGTCTTCCCGGTAGATAACATGTCTTCCCGGTAGATAACATGTCTTCCCGGTACGTAACATGTCCTCCCGGTACGTAACATGTCCTCCCGGTACGTAACATGTCTTCCCGGTAGATAACATGTCTTCCCGGTAGATATACAGTACTTGTGGTTCTAGCTTTGATTAACTAAAGTGCATATTCAATGGGCTTCACATGTTCAGGCCTATGTTGCCTATGAATGATTAACCTCTTACATCTAGACGTTCCGCTAGCGGAACACCTGCTCCAATATCCAATGATAGGCGTGGCGCGAATGACAAATTCCTCAAAAATACAAAAACTTCAATTTTTCAAACATATGACTATTTCACAGCATTTTAAAGATAAGACTCTCCTTTATCTAACCACACTGTCCGATTTCAAAAAGGCTTTACAACGAAAGCAAAACATTAGATTATGTCAGCAGAGTACCAAGCCAGAAATAATCAGACACCCATTTTTCAAGCTAGCATATAATGTCACAAAAACCCAGAAGACAGCTAAATGCAGCACTAACCTTTGATGATCTTCATCAGATGACAACCCTAGGACATTATGTTATACAATACATGCATGTTTTGTTCAATCAAGTTCATATTTATATCAAAAACCAGCTTTTTACATTAGCATGTGACGTTCAGAACTAGCATACCCCCCGCAAACTTCTGGCGAATTCACTAAGAATTTACTAAATTACTCACGATAAACGTTCACAAAAAGCATAACAATTATTTTAAGAATTATAGATACAGAACTCCTCTATGCACTCGATATGTCCGATTTTAAAATAGCTTTTTGGTGAAAGCACATTTTGCAATATTCTAAGTACATAGCCCAGGCATCACGGGCTAGCTATTTAGACACCCGGCAAGTTTAGCACTCACCAATATCAGGTTTACTATTATAAAAGTTTGATTACCTTTTGTTGTCTTCGTCAGAATGCACTCCCAGGACTGCTACTTCAATAACAAATGTTGGTTTGGTCCAAAATAATCCATCGTTATATCCGAATAGCGGCGTTTTGTTCGTGCGTCCCAGACACTATCTGAAATGGTAAATCAGGGTCGGCGCGCATGCCGCAATTCGTGACAAAAAAAATCTAAATATTCCATTACCGTACTTCGAAGCATGTCAACCGCTGTTTAAAATCCATTTTTATGCCATTTTTCTCGTAAAAAAGCGATAATATTCTGACCGGGAATCTCCTTTTAGCTAAACAGAGGAAAGTAAACAAAGCTTTCGGTCGACGCGGGCACGAGCCTGAGTCTCACAGTACTGTAACCAGCCACTACCCAAACGCGCTACTTTTTTTCAGCCAGAGCCTGCAAAGCCACGATTCAGCTTTTTACCGCCTTCTGAGACCCTATGGCAGCCGTAGGAAGTGTCACGGGACAGCTAAGATCCTCACTCTTCAATAAACAGAGACAAGAAGAACGACACCTTGTCAGACAGGCCACTTCCTGCCTGAAACCTTGTCAGGTTTTTGCCTGCCAAATGAGTTCTGTTATACTCACAGACACCATTCAAACAGTTTTAGAAACTTTAGGGTGTTTTCTATCCATATGTAATAAGTATATGCATATTCTAGTTACTGGGTAGGAGTGGTAACCAGATTAAATCGGGTACGTTTTTTATCCAGCCGTGAAAATACTGCCCCCTAGCCATAACAGGTTAACCCATATACGTGTCCAGTAGCCTTCGCAAGAGCAGACATGGCCCAGAACGGTCAGGTCAAAGTTGCCTCAACTTGCCACATTCACATAGATTCTGCTTACGTTCTGTTTTTTTTTTTTTACATGTCTAATGGTTTAACTCTATGTTGATCCGACTTTGTACACTTACATGGCCTTCATTCTGCTTTACTCGTGTCTAATAATTAACCCCATATTGATTCTGCTCACTACTTCTGAGAAAACACTATAGGTATTGGAAAATTCCCAAAGTACTGGAAATTCTCCAACACCATCAGGTTCTTGGTCACCTGGTAATCAGGTGTACTACGGTTGTGTCGTCTGCAAACTTGATGATTGATTTGGAGACGTGTTGTGGCCACGCAGTCGTGGGTGAGCAGGGAGTACAGGAAGGGGGCTGAGTACGCACCCTTGTGGGGCCCCTGTGTTGAGGATCAGCGAAGTGGAGGTGTTGTTTCCTACCTTCACCACATGGAGGGGGGCGGCACATCACGGATTCCAGGACCCAGTTGCACAGGGCGCGGTTCAGACCCACGGCCCCGATCTTAATGATGAGCTTGGAGGGTACTATGATGTTGAAGGCTGAGCTATAGTCAATGAACAGCATTCTTACATATGTATTCCTCTTGTCCAGATGGGTTAGGGCAGTGCGATGGTGATTGCGTCGTCTGTGGATCTATTGGGGCTGTACGCAAATTGAAGTGGGTCTAGGGTATCAGTTAGGGTGTAGGTGATATGATCCTTGACTAGTCTCTCAATTTAGTTCAGTTACCTTTTGCTTTCTTGGGTACAGGAATAATGGTGGACATCTTGAAGCAAGTGAGGACAGCCAACTGGGATAGGGAGTGATTGAATATATCCGTAGACACTCCAGCCAGACACATAGATAAAGACACAAAGACACAGACACACAGATAAAGACACATAGATAAAGACACATAGATAAAGACACAGATAAAGACACATAGATAAAGACACACAGATAAAGACACAGATAAAGACACATAGATAAAGACACATAGATAAAGACACAGATAAAGACACAGATAAAGACACACAGATAAAGACACATAGATAAAGACATAGATAAAGACACACAGATAAAGACACAGATAAAGACACAGATAAAGACACATAGATAAAGACACATAGATAAAGACACAGATAAAGACACATAGATAAAGACACATAGATAAAGACACAGATAAAGACACAGATAAAGACACAGATAAAGACACATAGATAAAGACACAGATAAAGACACACAGATAAAGACACATAGATAAAGACACATAGATAAAGACACATAGATAAAGACACAGATAAAGACACAGATAAAGACACACAGATAAAGACACAGATAAAGACACACAGATAAAGACACATAGATAAAGACACATAGATAAAGACACGGATAAAGACACAAAGACACAGATAAAGACACATACAGTATATAAATACACTACGATACAATACACATGTATATATACATTTTACTATTATTTGTATTTTGCATTTATTTACTGTAACCAGGTAAGTCATTGAGAACACATTCTCTTTTACAATAACGATCTGACAATTTATCTGAAAATTATTTATAAAAAAAAAAAAAAAAATGTATTTATTTATTCTGTCATCTGTTTAATAATTACAGGTGGAGGTCCTGCTGTGTCGTTGGCAGAGAAGGTCGACCCTGAAGAAGAACAGGAAGAGCCTGACCTCTACTGTATACATAGAGGACTCACGGAATATATTCAACCAGCCTCCAGCATACCTACCTACTGTACCCCGGATATCACTGACTGATATGGATCCTCGCTATGGGTGAAGGGGGAGGAAGGGCTGAGAGGGAACCCTCGCCATGGGAAAGAGGGAGTGAGAAAGAAGGAGGGAGAGTAGGAATGAGAGAGGAAAAAAAACTGTCGCCCCCATGGCCTATCTACCCAGCATGTCTGATATGGATCCTTCGCTGCCGGTGAGAGAGAACTAGACCGCTGCATATGAATGGCCCGTTAAGACAAGGGCTCTTCTGAAGAGGGCTGTTTCGAGACTAATGGATAGGGTTATTACTACCGCAAATGAAAATGCCCTTTGGCGACATTGACGATTCATTCTCAAAAGCTCCAAGCCCTTCACTGGAGGAAACACCTCTTCCACAGTACAGTACCAATGTCTGTGTCTCAAATACACAGACAAATGTGTAGCCTGTTGGGACCTGTTGGGACCTGGAGGATGAATGGTTGTGTTTTACACATGAACTCTTTGTCAACAAACCTCTCTTTGTTTGTTTGTACATATTCTACTCAATTGTGTGTTGCTTTAACCTTCTAGATCAGTTTATCTCGGTAGTCTTAAAAAAATCTACTTTGAAACAAAAGTATTCGCCTCACACAAATGGTTATGGGCTTTAGAGAAGACAACCCCTGTACCATGTCAGATATAGAGATGAAATGTCTTACATTTTGAGTTTGCATCCCCAGTATTACACTTTATATACATCACAGAAGACTGAAAAAAAAGTATTACACATTTATATACATCACAGAAGACTGAAAAATAACAAAACGGTTTGACATAGAAACATCGGATTTATCGGCGTAAAAAAAAATAATATTTTAATGTTTATTAATTATGCAATTATGAAAAATATTGATAACATTCCACCCATGACGCCACTAGAAGGCGATTTGGTCATTTGACTGCAGGAACTAGTGAACATTCTCCCTTAGCTGCGTACCAAATGGCACCCGGTTTCCTAAGTAGGGCATTACTTTTGACCAGGGCCCACAGTAGTGCACCTTATAGGGAACAGGGTGCTATTCGGGACACGTCCCTGGTTCTCTGTTCCTTTACTGACTCTTACCTGGAATGACCTGTCTGTGTGCTGTACATTTTCAGCTGCAACTCAGCCGTCTATATTGTAACCTTAGCTGACTCTGGGTCGGTGCTGTGTGTGTATTACGTCTCACTTTACATGCGACTGTACATAAGCAGCCTTGTCTGAGGAAGAACGGCTAACAGGTCAGGAGCCTATCCCCTGTTTCTGTAGAGTGAAGCAGCTTCAACGTACATCCTTACAGGAAAATCACATTTACATGTGAAATCATGTGTTTTCGGGAACACTTCACATGATGATATTTCACATTTAGTTTCACGTGGATTTTCAGATAACCTTTCACATGTGGATTAAATTTCTCACATGATATTTCACATGTGGATTACATTTTTTCACGTGAGATTCATAAGCCCTGCAAACAAAGATGAGTCGTTATGATAAACACACAGTGTTTTCAACTTACATATTTGACACATTTTTTCCATGCATGGCTATGTTGTGTATGTTTATTTATACAGTCATTAAAATGTAACATGTCCTCAACTGAGATTTGAACTCACAACCTCTTGGTTCACAGCATTCCAATCTTCCTGCTATGCCACCACGTCTGTGTCAATAACTGATTTCAACTGATTTCAACTGTAATGCTACACTTTGAACTTTAAAGTAAATCTGAGTTCAGTTAACCTCTTACATCTAGACGTTCCGCTAGCGGAACACCTGCTCCAATATCCAATGATAGGCGTGGCGCGAATGACAAATTCCTCAAAAATACAAAACTTCAATTTTTCAAACATATGACTATTTCACAGCATTTTAAAGACAAGACTCTCCTTTATCTAACCACACTGTCCGATTTCAAAAAGGCTTTACAGCGAAAGCAAAACATTAGATTATGTCAGCAGAGTACCCAGCCATAAATAATCAGACACCCATTTTTCAAGCTAGCATATAATGTCACAAAAACCCAGAAGACAGCTAAATGCAGCACTAACCTTTGATGATCTTCATCAGATGACACACCTAGGACATTATGTTATACAATACATGCATGTTTTGTTCAATCAAGTTCATATTTATATAAAAAAACAGCTTTTTACATTAGCATGTGACGTTCACAACTAGCATACCCCTCGCAAACTTCCGGGGAATTTACTAACAATTTACTAAATTACTCACGATAAATGTTCACAAAAAGCATAACAATTATTTTAAGAATTATAGATACAGGACTCCTCTATGCACTCGATATGTCCGATTTTAAAATAGCTTTTTGGTGAAAGCACATATTCTAAGTACATAGCCCAGGCATCACGGGCTAGCTATTTAGACACCCGGCAAGTTTAGCATTCACCATAATCATATTTACTATTACAAAAATGTTATTACCTTTGTTGTCTTCATCAGAATGCACTCCCAGGACTTCTACTTCAATAACAAATGTTGGTTTGGTCCCAAATAATCCATCGTTATATCCGAATAGCGGCGTTTTGTTCGTGCGTTCAAGACACTATCCGAAATGGTAAATCAGGGTCGCACGCATGGCGCAATTCGTGACAAAAAATTTCTAATTATTCCATTACCGTACTTCGAAGCATGTCAACCGCTGTTTAAAATCAATTTTTATGCAATTTATCTCGTAAAAAAGCGATAATATTCCGACCGGGAATCTCCTTTTCGGCAAACAGAGGAAAAATCACAACGACGGGGGTGGCCAGGGCACGTGCCTAAGCCCACAGTCCCTTGATCGGCCACTTGAGAAAGGCGATAATGTGTTTCAGCCTGGGGCTGGGATGACGACATTCTGTTTTTTCCCGGGCTCTGAGAGCCTATGGAAGACGTAGGAAGTGTCACGTTAGAGCAGAGATCCTTTGTAATTGAATGAGATGGCAAAGAAGTTCAAGAAATGGTCAGACAGGCCACTTCCTGTAAAGGAATCTCTCAGGTTTTGATCTGCCATTTGAGTTCTGTTATACTCACAGACACCATTCAAACAGTTTTAGAAACTTTGGAGTGTTTTCTATCCAAAGCCAATAATTATATGCATATTCTAGTTACTGGGCAGGAGTAGTAACCAGATTAAATCGGGTACGTTTTTTATCCAGCCGTGAAAATACTGCCCCCTAGCCATAACAGGTTAATAAAGATCGGTGTCCCGCAAGCGGGACAACTTCCGGTGAAACTGGAATGCGTGCAATTCAAATAAATATTCATAAATATTATGGATTTTAAACATTTATGTACTTATATTGGCTGAAAGCTTAAATTCTTGTTAATCTAACTGCGCTGTCCGATTTACAGTAGCTATTACAGCGAAAACATGCCATGCGATTGTTTGAGGACGGCACCCCACATCAAAATATTTTTCAACCGGCACAGGTTTCATACATTCACATATAACAATAAAATATTCATTTACTTTTTGGAAATCTTCCTCTGATTTGTCATCCAAAAGGTCCAGGCTATAACGTGTAGTGTCGTTTTGTTATATAAGTCTGTTTAGTTGGTGCCATCGATTTGAGTAATCCACTTGTTCAATTTGCAGAGAAAGGATTCTGAAAATCTACCCCTAACCTTTGTTTCAACAAGTCAAAATACATTTCTATTTACTCCTCAGATACCCTAAAATGTAAACAAACTATAATATTTATTTCGGAAAGAAGTATGTTCAATAGGAAACCGATTTTAGCAGGTGCGTAATGTCTTCATGGTGCAAACACGAATTTCCAAGACTGGGTCCCTCTACTAAAACGGTTATTTCTTATTCGTTTTTGAAGTTACAAGCCTGAAACCTTGAACATAGACTGCTGACACCCTGTGGAGGCCATAGGAATTGCATCCAGGGAGCTAATTTTCAATATGACCTTTCTCTTGAATTTCTAAGAGGATGGTCTCGCAAATAAAAAAATTCTGGTTGGTTTTTCTTTGGATTTTCTCCTACCATATCTATTGTGTTATATTCTCCTACCTTATTTTAACATTTCTACAAACGTCAAAAGCGTTTTCTTTCTAATGGTACCAATTATATGCATATCCTGGCTTCATGGCTTGAGCTACAGGCAGTTTACTTTGGGCACATCATTCAGACAAGAAGTGGAGAAAAAAGGGGCCTAGCCCTAAGAAGTTTTAAAAAGTGTATATTCTACAGTCCACATGTCTGTCACTGTATATTCTACAGTCCACATGTCTGTCACTGTATATTCTACAGTCCACATGTCTGTCTGTCTCACTGTATATTCTACAGTCCACATGTCTGTCACTCTATATTCTACAGTCCACATGTCTGTCTGTCTCACTCTATATTCTACAGTCCACATGTCTGTCTGTTACTCTATATTTTACAGTCCACATGTCTGTCTGTCACTGTATATTCCACAGTCCACATGACTGTACAAAATACCCCATAATGACAAAGCAAAAACAGGTTTATTTTTTATTTTGCAAATGTATATATATATATATATGTATTAAAAAAATGAAATATAACATTTACATAAGTATTCAGACCATTTACTCAGTACTTTGTTGAAGCACCTTTGTCAGCGATTACAGCCTTGAGTCTTCTTGGGTATGACACTACAAGCTTAGCACACCGGTATTTGGGGAGTTTCTCCCATTCTTCTCTGCAGATCCTCTCAAGCTCTGTCATGTTGGATGGGGAGCGTTGCTACACAGCTATTTTCAGATCTCTCCAGATATGTTTGATCTCTTTCAAGTCCGGGCTCTGGCTGGGACACTCAAGGACATTTAGCGACTTGTCCCGAAGCCACTCCTGCGTTGCCTTGGAACGTTGTCCTGATGGAAGGTGAACCTTCACCCCAGTCTGAGGTCCTGAGCGCTCTGGAGCAGGTTTTCATCAAGTATCTCTCTGTGCTTTGCTCCGTTCATCTTTCCCTCGATCCTGACTAGTCTCCCTGTCCCTGCTGCAGAAAAACATCCCCACAGCATGATGCTGCCACCACCATGCTTCACCGTAGGCATGGTGCCACGTTTCCTCCAGATGTGACGCTTGGCATTCAGGCCAAAGAGTTCGATCTTGGTTTAATCAGACCAGAGAATCTTGTTTCTCATGGTCTGACAGTCCTTTAGATGCCTTTTGGCAAACTCCAAACGGGCTGTCGTGTGCCTTTTACTGAGGAGTGGCTTCCGTCTGGTGGAGTGCTGCACAGATGGTTGTCCTTCATGATGGTTCTCCCATCCCCACAGAGGAACTCTGGAGCTCTGTCAGAGTGACCATCGGGTTGTTGGTCACCTCCCAAACCAAGGCCCTTCTCCCCCGATTGCTCGATTTAGTTGGGCGGCCAGCTCTAGGAAAAGTCTTGGTGGTTCCAAACTTCTTCCATTAAATAATGACGGAGGCCACTGTGTTCTTTGTGACCTTCAATACTACAGACATGTTTTGGTACCCTTCCCCAGATTTGTGCCTCGACACAATCCTGTCTCGGAGCTCTACGGACAATTCCTTTGACCTCATGGCTTGGTTTTTAGTCTGACATTCGATGTCAAAAGAATTACCTTATATAGACATATGTGTGCCTTTCCAAATAATGTCCAATCACATTACATTTACCACAGGTGGACTCCAAGTTGTAGAAACATTTCAAGGATGATCAATGGAAACAGGATACACCTGAGCTCAATTTCCAGTCTCACAGCAAAGGGTCTGAATACTTATGTAAATAAGAATTTTTATTTTGTATATACACATTTCCCAAATTTCTAAAAAAACCTGTTCTGCTTCATCATTATGGGCTACTGTGTGAACATTGATGAGGAAAAATGTAATTTAATCAATTTTATAATAAAGCTGTAACTTAACAAAATATGGAAAAAGTCAAGGGGTCTGAAAACTTTCTGAATGCTCTGTATTCTACAGTCCACATGACTGTCAGTGTATGTTCTACAGTCTGTTAGGTTCTAAATGACTCTACGGACACTAGAAAAGCTTAACCAAGTTTAATTCTTCCCAGAGGATCAATACAGCTGTATTAGACAACACGTTTCCACCACCACAAGTCGGAAGTTTACATACACTTAGGTTGGAGTCATTAAAACTCGTTTTTCAACCACTCCAAACATTTCTTGTTAACAAACTATAGTTTTGGCAAGTCGGTTAGGACATCTACTTTGTGCCTGACACAAGTCATTTTTCCAACAATTGTTTACAGACAGATTATTTCACTTATAATTCACTGTATCACAATTCCTGTGGGTCAGAAGTTTACATACACTAAGTTGAGCCTTTAAACAGCTTGGAAAATTCCAGAAGATGATGTCATGGCTTTAGAAGCTTCTGGTAGGCTAAATGAATGACAAACTGAGTCAATTGGAGGTGTACCTGTGGATGTATTTCAAGGCCTACCTTCAAACTCAATGCCTCTTTGCTTGACATCATGGGAAAATCAAAAGAAATCAGCCAAGACCTCAGAAAATAAATTGTAGACCTCCACAAGTCTGGTTCATCCTTGGGAGCAATTTCCAAAACGCCTGAAGGTGCCACGTTCATCTGTACAAACAATAGTACGCTAGTATAAACACCATGGGACCACGCAGCCGTCAGAGATGCAGCCTTGTTTAATCTGCTGCCCATGCAGCCTTGTTTAATCAAATCAATCTGTATTTAAAGAGTACATTTCAAACATGGAATGCAACACAATGTCACAGGTGGAAAAATACGAATAAAAAATTATGAAAATGAAAAGTGAAACTACTCGAAAAACATAAAGAGGATGATAAAACAAAATAATAACAATAAAAACTGAACAACTAAAAAGCACCCAGAGGAAAAGCAAAGCTAAAATATGTTTTAAGATCTATTTTAAATATGTCCACAGTTTCAGCCCCATCAGGTTCTCTGGCAGACTATTCCAGAAAATTGGGGCATAGTAACTAAAGGCTGTCTCTCCATGCCTCTTGGTCCCAGGCTGGGGGTATAGTAACTAAAGGCTGTCTCTCAATGCCTCTTGGTCCCAGGCTGGGGGTATAGTAACTAAAGGCTGTCTCTCCATGCCTCTTGGTCCCAGGCTGGGGGCATAGTAACTAAATGCTGTCTCTCCATGCCTCTTGGTCCCAGGCTGGGGGTATAGTAACTAAAGGCTGTCTCTCCATGCCTCTTGGTCCCAGGCTGGGGGTATAGTAACTAAAGGCTGTCTCTCCATGTCTCTTGGTCCCAGGCTGGGGGTATAGTAACTAAAGGCTGTCTCTCCATGCCTCTTGGTCCCAGGCTGGGGGTATAGTAACTAAAGGCTGTCTCTCCATGCCTCTTGGTCCCAGGCTGGGGTTATAGTAACTAAAGGCTGTCTCTCCATGCCTCTTGGTCCCAGGATGATAGATGTAATCTACAGGATGATAGATGTAATCTACGGGATGATAGATGTAATCTACGGGATGATAGATGTAATCTACCGGATGATAGATGTAATCTACCGGATGATAGATGTAATCTACAGGATGATAGATGTAATCTACGGGATGATAGATGTAATGGATGATAGATGTAATCTACAGGATGATAGATGTAATCTACTCCTCCGTTAGGATGTATTATTTAGTTTAACGATGTTCAATCTGAGCGTCATTATTTCTATAATAGCCTACACTTTCTCCTTCTGAACTTCTACCGTGAGTGGCACGGTTGAGGCTTCGTGACAATGATCAAGAGCAGCTTCTCACCGATTTGAAAACTCAGTTTCTCCTCAGACGCCGGCAAAACATCAGAGATGCGGGTGTGAGGCGGCAGGTAGCCTAGGGTGTGAGGCGGCAGGTAGCCTAGGGTGTGTGGCGGCAGGTAACCTAGGGTGTGTGGCGGCAGGTAACCTAGGGTGTGAGGCGGCAGGTAACCTAGGGTGTGAGGCGGCAGGTAACCTAGGGTGTGAGGCGGCAGGTAACCTAGGGTGTGAGGCGGCAGGTAGCCTAGGGTGTGTGGAGGCAGGTAACCTAGGGTGTGAGGCGGCAGTGGGCTAGAGTGTGAGGCGGCAGGTAACCTAGGGTGTGAGGAGGCAGGTAACCTAGGGTGTGAGGCGGCAGGTAACCTAGGGTGTGAGGAGGCAGGTAACCTAGGGTGTAAGGCGGCAGGTAGCCTAGGCGGCAGGTAGACTAGGGTGTGAGGCGGCAGGTAACCTAGGGTGTGAGGAGGCAGGTAACCTAGGGTGTGAGGCGGCAGGTAGCCTAGGCGGCAGGTAGCCTAGGGTGTGAGGCGGCAGGTAACCTAGGGTGTGAGGCCGCAGGTAACCTAGGGTGTGAGGCGGCAGGTAGCCTAGGGTGTGAGGCGGCAGGTAGCCTAGGGTGTATGGCGGCAGGTAGCCTAGGGTGTGAGGCGGCAGGTAGCCTAGGGTGTGTGGAGGCAGGTAACCTAGGGTATGAGGCGGCAGGTAGGCTAGGGTGTGAGGCGGCAGGTAACCTAGGGTATGAGGCGGCAGGTAGGCTAGGGTATGAGGCGGCAGGTAGGCTAGGGTGTGAGGCGGCAGGTAGGCTAGGGTGTGAGGCGGCAGGTAACCTAGGGTATGAGGCGGCAGGTAGGCTAGGGTGTGAGGCGGCAGGTAACCTAGGGTATGAGGCGGCAGGTAGGCTAGGGTGTGAGGCGGCAGGTAACCTAGTGGTTAAGAGCGTCGGGGGAAAAAAACAAAAGGTTGTTGGTTTGAATCTCCGAGCCGACTAGGTTTCAAAATCTGCTAATGTGCCCTTAACTATGGCACTTAAGCCTAATTGCCCCTGTAAGTCTCTCTGTATAAGAGCGTCTGCTAAATGACTAAAATGTGTTGACTATCGCCGGTTAACACTTAGTCTGATTGAATCTCGGCCTTAACCCGAGGAAATTTACCCAAAAGGCTAAGAGGTAATTTAACCCTACAGCACAAATGAGAGAAATTGTCTGATTTTGTTTTGTCAAGAACCCAAGTTCTTTCTTTCTTTTTGAAACGTAACAATAAAAAATATCTAAGGGAAAAGTGGGCACACAACAACGGAGTAGCTAAACACAGAGATGAAGAAAAAACAAGTCCGAAACGGCTTGTTGAAACTTTAGATACTCTTAATCAATACTCTTAAAACGGCTTCAATAAAAGGAAAGAAACTTCTGGAATATCCAAATGGATAGAAAGCGGCTGTACGAAGTAGGAAGAGAGAGATCACCAGTCTCTCTGCGTTTAAACATCCACTTCTGTCTGAACTTGGTGTCATAGAGGACATCTTCATCACAGGCTCATAACCTTCCTTCATCCTCTCGATCCGGTAGCCACGGCGACAAAACCTAAGGAGAGAAAGAAACATAGCGTTATGAAACTCAGTATAAACGTCAGAAACGCAGCGCAGTCACAACGTCAGAAACGCAGTACACACAGGCTCCATACGGACGTAAGGCCACATACAGTGCCTCCACAAAGCACCCACACCCCATTTTGTTGTGTTACAAGGTGGGATTCAAATAGCTTGATAAGTATTCTGATACAGAAAGGCTAGTAGCAGCTACAGGCCTACAGTTCAAAGGGCAAGAACATTTTTTATTTGTTACTGACCTTGAGTCGACGGACCATCTCCTCCTTGGAGATTTTGCTGGAGATCTCCTTGACCCCGGGTGGGTAGGTGATCTTCCCATCGGCCACTCAAAACTTAGAATGAGCCATACTCCCAAGCTCAGTACTCCTACAGAGACAGACACAGAGACAGACAGAGAGACAGACAGACAGACAGAGAGAGAGACAGACAGACAGACAGACAGACAGACAGACAGACAGACAGACAGACAGACAGACAGACAGACAGACAGACAGACAGACAGACAGACAGACAGACAGACAGACAGACAGACAGACAGAAGGAACCATTTTAGGATCCAGCATGGTCTAAAGTAGGAATGGAATGGACATCTTTTCACTATTCTAATAATAATAATATTATTATTATTTTCCCGGATAGTCTTTTATTATAAATAATAATACAATAAAAAAAATGATCGCTCTCTTCATCAATCAGGTTTTAGCATCAAAGAGAAACCTGATTATTATTTTATTCATCTGAACCGATTATGTTACAAAATGGTTTCTGGGGATGACTTTTGCTTTGACCTGTGTCAGTTTTTGTGGAGACGGTTAGGTACACTGTAATTGCTATTTGAAGTGGTGGTGGTGGTGGTGGTGGGGGGGGGGGGTGATAAGAGAATTATCTAATAAAGGTAAATGAATCAATAAACCATTATGAATTATAAGTCATGTAGCATGGTTAATGAATAATCAATGTAAATGAACGATTAGTCCGATTAGTCTCAGAAAGTCTAGTAGAGGCTGAAGAGGGAGAGAAATGTGTGTGAGTATTTAGTGGGCCCACGGGAACAGAGGACAGATGGTAAAGGGAGTAGAAACTTCAAGGGGTTTCTAACCTTGAGGGAAAGGAACAGGCTGAGCTGGATAGTGATAAACAGTGTGGGAAGTCAAAGTGGAGAGGCAGTTCACCAACAGTTTGTGTGTAAATGCATGTGCGTAAGTAACCAAGAAACTATATAATGACTGTTTTATTATCTTGACCGCAGAACGTTCTCATGAATAAAGCCGAATGAACCTTTTGCAGAAAGCTGAGTCCTTGCCTAATTATTTTAACTCATTGTCTTACAAACCATGGGAATTAGTCAAGGCTTATTGATTAAGATATACAATTATTTTAACAGGGGGAAATAGCATACCGATGTCAGGGCAGAACTCAACACACAGACAATATCTACAGGCAATATCTACAGACAATATCTACAGGCAATATCTACAGGCAATATCTACAGACAATATCTACAGACAATATCTACAGGGCCTTCAGAAAGTATTCATACCCCTTGACTTCTTCACACGTTATGTTAAAAAGTGGGATTCAAATTGATTCAATTCTAATTTCTTTGTCAACAATCTACTCAAAATACTCTATAATGTCAAGGTGGAAGAAAAATTTGAACATTTGTTAAAAAATAAACTACTAATATATCTTGATTACATAAGTATACAAATCACTTAAATCAAATTTTATTTGTCACATGCGCCGAATACTACAGGTGTAGACCTTACAGTGAAATGCTTTACTGACGAGCCCTTAACCAACAATGCAGTTTTAAGAAAATACCAACAACAACAAAAAAGTAAGAGATAAGAATAACAAATAATTGAAGAGCAGCACTAAATAACAATGTGGAGGCTATATACAGGGTGTTACGGTACAAAGTCAATGTGGAGGATATATACAGGGTGTTACGGTACAAAGTCAATGTGGAGGATATATACAGGGTGTTACGGTACAGAGTCAATGTGGAGGCTATATACAGGGTGTACCAGTACAGAGTCAATGTGGAGGCTATATACAGGGGGTACCAGTACAGAGTCACTGTGGAGGCTATATACAGGGTGTTACGGTACAGAGTCAATGTGGAGGATATATACAGGGTGTTACGGTACAGAGTCAATGTGGAGGCTATATACAGGGTGTTACGGTACAGAGTCAATGTGGAGGCTATATACAGGGTGTTACGGTACAGAGTCAATGTGGAGGCTATATACAGGGTGTTACGGTACAGAGTCAGTGTGGAGGATATATACAGGGTGTTACGGTACAGAGTCAATGTGGAGGCTATATACAGGGTGTTACGGTACAAAGTCAATGTGGAGGCTATATACAGGGGGTACCGGTACAGAGTCAATGTGGAGGCTATATACAGGGTGTTACGGTACAGAGTCAATGTGGAGGCTATATACAGGGTGTTACGGTACAGAGTCAATGTGGAGGCTATATACAGGGGGGTACCGGTACAGAGTCAATGTGGAGGCTATATACAGGGTGTTACGGTACAGAGTCAATGTGGAGGCTATATACAGGGTGTTACGGTACAGAGTCAATGTGGAGGCTATATACAGGGTGTTACGGTACAGAGTCAATGTGGAGGCTATATACAGGGTGTTACGGTACAGAGTCAATGTGGAGGCTATATACAGGGTGTTACGGTACAGAGTCAATGTGGAGGCTATATACAGGGTGTTACGGTACAGAGTCAATGTGGAGGCTATATACAGGGTGTTACGGTACAGAGTCAATGTGGAGGCTATATACAGGGTGTTACGGTACAGAGTCAATGTGGAGGCTATATACAGGGTGTTACGGTACAGAGTCAATGTGGAGGCTATATACAGGATAATTTTTACATAACAAATTTTTGCTATCATTCTTTTTTTACATCCGTTAATAGACAGTGGCAACGCGGAACACTAATGATTATGAACATGGTCTTTTGCCTGCTAATGCAGTGAAGAAAACGATATGACAACAATAACGTCTAATGTAACTGGGCCCCTCTAACAGTACAACTGGCCCTAGCTTGCCCCCCCCCCCCCTAGTTGAAATGGTCTAGAACCGCCACTGCTTATGGCTTGGGGGATAGAAGCTGTTTAGAAGCCTCTTGGACCTAGACTGTTACGTATTGTGGAGTAACTACAATGTTGTTGACCCATCCTCAGTTTGGTCACTCTGACAGATCTCTAGAGTTCTTCTGTTGAGATGGGAGAACCTTCCAGAAGGACAACCATCTCTGCAGCAATCCACCAATTAGGTCTTTATGGTAGAGTGGCCAGACGGAATCCACTCCACAGTTAAAAGGCACATAACAGCCCGCTTGGAGTTTGCCAAAAGGCACCTAAAGGACTCTCAGACCATGAGAAATAAGGTTCTCTGGTCTGATGAAACCAAGATTTAATGCTTTGGCCTGAATTCCCCTTGTATATTTAAACCTTTTTTCTTTTGACAATGGTACAATTTTTATTTTTATTTTTTTATTATCATCAAGAAAAATGACTTTATCCTCGTCCTGCGATCTGAAAAAGTTGACCTTGCCCGATCTGACTTCCTTGATCCAGGCAGCCCTCTGAAAATGATCAGGTGCCCAATCAGCTTTCTCCTCACCATTTACAGGTCGCTCACCGTTACAACAACTTTGTAATAACAGTTATAACTCATTGTACCTTGGATCCGAGAGCTCCGATGACCGTAGAGTCAAGTAGAGTCACCCAATAGCTACTAACAACTTAACCCACCAGGAAACCAGGAAACCAGGAAACCAGGAAACTCTCCTGTTGCACTAGCGATGATATGATGATGATGATGATGAGAGACAATTTTAAAGCAAATTATTTCAAATTATTTATTGCTGGCAACAAAGCATATTGAAAGCAAAAACACAACATTATAGATGCCAATTTATAGAAAAGTGTAGAAAAAAAAACCTCAAAAAGATTTAAACGTTATTGTTAAAAACGACAAAAATGCAAAAACTTTATGAACGGTCAGAAACGAAGGAACTAACTTTAGACTACTAGGAGTCTGCAGATCTGTTGGACGGTAATAACATAATACGGAAAACATAGTTCTGTACTTCTATCACTTCTGCTTGAATCTAGTAGCCTACAGCACAGTCCTGTTTCTGTAATACTGTATAAAGAAACATATCTCAAGCATACAGTAAAACGATATGTGACCCATGTTGGAATCAAACCCACAACTGTTGTTTCAAGCACCATACAACACGAAAACCATTCGAAAGTGTGACGCCTTGCAATTTATGCGTAGGCTACTGTAGCCTGATCTCAGAGCAGTCTATGCTCTTGCCAACTCCTATGGTCCTACGGTCACACCAATGACCAATAGCAGTTGGCGAGACCGCAACAGATATGGGATCAGGCGATGTAAACATATACATTTGACGTTTAGCAGATGCACTTATCCAGAACGATTTAGGACTCTATTCAATCAGATTTTTTTTTTTTTGTTAAGGTGAAACTGCGTTAGAGCTGTCAAATCCGCAAGTGGCTCCCGAGATTATACCTGAAGTGGACATTGTCATTGGCTGCACAGAGTCACATTGAGACGAAAATCCCATGCAGACTTGTTAACATGTTTGAACACTGGAAATGTGAGATGTAATCTACACCTCGATTAGGATGATAAAAATCCAAAACCCTAATCCTGATATTTTTTTCAATATGAGGACCATTACTTCTATAAATATATATATATATATATATAGCTTACAGTTTCTCGTTCTGAACTTCTAACTCGAGTGGTGCCAAAACAACGATCAACGATATGATATACCAAAAATGCCTCAGACACAACCAAAACAGGCGTCAGTGCAAGAAAGACAAGTACAACAGTAAGGTATGAGTTGTTGTTGGGTTCTAGGGGTTGCTAGGTAACCAATACTCTTTAAAAGTGTAGTTTTGAAAAAAGCTAAAAAAAAAAATATTAAAAACAGTAGTTCACACAAAATGGAGGTACTGGTGTGTCTTCACTAGAGGATCCATTCCTCTCTTTCATACTGCCAGCGGTCTATGGAGGAGCCGTCGTCAAGTACATCCCAGATGTCGTCAGCTTCTTCCCAGTAATTCTCCCAGTACCTGAACTTATGCTTGGGGATCTTACCACGACAGTTTCTGTATAAAGACAACACACCTATTGTTATTGAATTGATTGGTATTTTATTAGGATCCCCATTAGCTGTTGCAAAAGCAGCAGCTACTCTTCCTGGGGTTCCACACAAAACATGACATAACACACAAGAGATTGATAACTGATAGATCTTTTTATAGATAATTAATAATCTACTGATTTAAAAGTGATAAACAAGTATACAGTCCTCCTTTGATGCACATGTACTGTATGTGTTCACTCAAATGTAAGAATGTAGAATATAGAACGTAGGCTGTAGAATTGTCACGTCCTGACCATAGTAAGATGTGATTTTCTATGGTAGATTAGGTCAGGGCTTAACAGGGGGTGTTTTGTGTTTTTCTATGTTTTCTATTTCTATGTCTAAGTTCTATTTGTATTTCTATGTTGTGTTTTGGGTTGATCTCCAATTGGAGGCTGCTGGTCCTCGTTGTCTCTAATTGGAGATCATATTTAAGTAGGGGTTTTCTTCCTGGGTTTTGTGGGTGATTATATTTTGAGCAGTGTTTGTTTCTCTCTGCGTCACGGTTTGTTGTTTTGTTAATTCAGTTATTTGTGTATTGCAAAGTTTCACGGATTTAATAAAATGTGGAACTACAACCACGCTGCACTTTGGTCTGCTCCTTTCGACAGCCGTGACTAGAATGTAGGCTGTAGAATGTAGGCTGTAGAATGTAGGCTGTAGAATATAGAATGTAGGCTGTAGAATGTAGGCTGTAGAATGTAGGCTGTAGAATGTAGGCTGTAGAATGCAGGCTGTAGAATGCAGGCTGTAGAATATAGAATGTAGGCTGTAGAATGTAGGCTGTAGAAAATAGAATGTAGGCTGTAGAATATAGAATGTAGGCTGTAGAATGTAGGCTGTAGAATATAGGCTGTAGAATATAGAATGTAGGCTGTAGAATATAGAATGTAGGCTGTAGAATGTAGGCTGTAGAATGCAGGCTGTAGAATATAGGCTGTCTCCCGAGTGGCACATCTCAGTACTAGAGTAGTGGGCTTGACTACCAACAACGATGAGAGGTGAGGACGCTGGGAGTGTGGTGTCAAGAAAATAACCTCTCACTCAACATTAAAAAAACAACAGAGGGAGCACCCCCTATCCACATCGACGGGACAGCAGTGGAGAAGGTGAAAGTTTTAAGTTCCTATACAATTCTTCTGTATCTTAGTCTACATGTTCTTAATTCCATTGCTTTACTTAGATTTGTGTGCATTGAGTTTATGTTGTGAAATCGTTAGATATTACTTGTTAGATGTTACTGCACTTTTGGAGCTAGAAACACAAGCATTTCGCTACACCAGCAATAACATCTGCTAAACACGTGTATTTGACCAATAACATTTTATTTGAGAGGCGTCACTGCAGACCCTGGTTCGATTCCGGGCTGTATCACAATCGGTCATGATCGGTAGTCCCACAGGGTCGCACACAACTAGCCCAGCGTTGTCAATTATTATTATTTGTTTTAATAATGAGGTTGTCTCCTACCTGAATATAGAATGTAGAATGTCTACGAAGTGGTTGTCTCTTACCTGTACAGCTGGTTGATGGACAAAGCGTTTTTAGGACAACCTTCAGGCAGCTCTATTATAGTGATGTGGTAGTCACGCCAACTCATCCCCTGGGAGGACAAATACTTTTATCAGAGACATAAATTGGTGTTTAAATCCGCCTGCCTCCGCCTGCCTGCCTCCGCCTGCCTGCCTCCGCCTGCCTGCCTCCGCCTGCCTGCCTGCCTCCGCCTGCCTGCCTCCGCCTGCCTGCCTGCCTCCGCCTGCCTGCCTCCGCCTGCCTGCCTGCCTCCGCCTGTCTCCATCCGAAGAAGAGGAAACTCTCCGCCTGGTCTGACTCCACCTCCATGTCACCAACATGTCTGAAGGCGAGCCTACCAGATGAGCTTAATGCCTTTTGTGATCGCTTCGAGGCAAGCAGCACTGAAGCACGCACGAGAGCACCAGCTGTTGTGGATGACTGTGTGATAACGCTCTCGGTAGTCGATGTGAACAAAACCTTTAAACAGGTCAACATTCACAAAGCCGCTGGGCCAGATGGATTACCAGGACGTGTACTGCGAGCATGATCAATAAGCTAAGGACTCTGGGACTAAACACCTCCCTCTGCAACTGGAACCTGGACTTCCTGACGGGCCTCCCCCAGGTGGTAAGGGTAGACAACAACACCTCTGCCACGCTGATCCTTAACACTGGGGTCCCTTGGGTGTGTACTTAGTCCCCTCCTGTACTCCCTGTTCACCCACGACTGCGTGGCCAAACACGACTCCAACACCATCATTAAGTGTGCTGACGACACAACGGTGGTAGGCCTGATCACCGACAACAATGAGACGGTCTATAGGGTGGAGGTCAGAGACCTGGCAGTGTGGTGCCAGGACAACAACCTCTCCCTCAACGTGATCAAGACAAAGGAGCTGATCGTGGACTACAGGAAAAGGCGGGCCAAACAGGCCACCATTAACATCAACGGGACTGCAGTGGAGCAGGTCGAGAGTTTCAAGTTCCTTGGTGTCCACATCACCAACAAACTATCATGGTCCAAACACACCAAGATAGTCGTGAAGAGGGAACGACAAAACCTATTCCCCCTCAGGAGAATTAAATGATTTGGCATGGGTCCCCAGATCCTCAAAAGGTTCTACAGCTGCACCATCGAGAGCATCCTGACCGGTTGCATCACTGCCTGGCACGGCAACTGCTCGGCCTCTGACCGTAAGGCGCTACAGAGGGTAGTGCGTACGGCCCAGTACATCACTGGGGCCAAGCTTCCTGACATCCAGGACCAATATACTAGGTGGTGTCAGAGGAAAGCCCATAAAATTGTCAAAGACTCCAGTCACCCAAGTTATAGGCTGTTTAGGACCAAAAGGCTCCTCAACAGCTTCTACCCCCAAGCCGTTAGACTGCTGAACAATTCATAAAAATCGCCACCGGACAATTTACATTTACCCCCCCACCTTGTACACCGCTGCTACTCGCTGTTTGTTTATTATCTATGCATAGTCACTTCGCCCCCACCTACATGTACAGATTACCTCAACTAGCCTGTACCCCGGTACCGGTGCCCCCTGTATATAGCCTCCACATTGACTCTGTACCGGTACCCCCTGTATATAGCCTCCACATTGACTCTGTACCGTAACACCCTGTATATAGCCTCCACATTGACTCTGTACCGTAACACCCTGTATATAGCCTCCACATTGACTCTGTACCGTAACACCCTGTATATAGCCTCCACATTGACTCTGTACCGGTACCCCCTGTATATAGCCTCCACATTGACTCTGTACCGTAACACCCTGTATATAACCTCCACATTGACTCTGTACCGTAACACCCTGTATATAACCTCCACATTGACTCTGTACCGTAACACCCTGTATATAGCCTCATTTTTGTTATTCTTATTGTGTTGCTTTTTTTATTTTACTCTACTTGGTAAATATTTTCTTCTTCTTGAACTGCGTTGTTGGTTAAGGGCTTGTAAGTAAAGCATTTTTCGGTAAAGTCTACACTTGTTGTATTCGGCGCATGTGACAAATAAAGTTTTGATTTGAACAAGAGGAAAGTATGCGACTGGTCTGACTCCACCTCCACCACCAGCTAGGAAGTGAAACCAGCTTCAACTCAGTCTTGTGGTTTTAGTCAGATGCCAAGTTGTACAAAGGATGTGGCACAAACCCGGTTTCATGAAACTGTTTTTTTTTTTTTAAGTGAGTAAATAAATTGTCGGATAAAATAATGACATGATAAAAATGGTAAACTTTCCACATGTCCACAAAACCAAGATGGGATCTTTTTGTGTCGGTAAAATTAATTATGTGAGAAATTTGGGTGGAAATGCTTTTATGTGCAAATATTGATATAATAACCATCGTATCAAAGTAAACTTGGAGTCACGTGACCCACTACGACTGGGCGGGAAAGCGTGCACTTTATTAGGCTACAGATTAAATCAATTATGTTGAACTTCACAGGTTGAAAGGTCACGCTGATGAACTTGATGCTCTATATAACTATATCACTATGTAACTATGTAACTATATAACTATGTAACTATACAATGCACAATGTTTTGTGAGAAAACCATCTGCAGGGTTGAAAATGCGATGTACCGAATAAGTTAAATTGGTTTTTAGAGGGCATTTAACCGCAAAAGGTATTTTTATGTACACTACGTCAACATTTTATCTACAACAAGTAGATTTGATAGAAAATTATAAAACACACACACACACACACACACACACAGTGGTCCTCACCATGTAGACATAGGGCCACATGTCAGAAAGTAAACAGTGGATGTTGTAAACGATGATCGGATCCACACCTTCCTTCATGGCTCTAAAAACTGTCACACAACAAAAATAAAGCATGTCGGAATACTTTGAAGAATAAAACTGTGTGTGTGTGTGTGTGTGTGTGTGTGTGGTGACACTATAAGCAGAGCAGATATTGTGTCTGTATGCCCGCAGCCACCCAGCAACCCAATACCTACCATCCCGTCTATTCCACTGATGGTTACGTGGGAAGTGGAACTTGTTCCAGTTGAACATAGCATGGTAGTTGGAAGCAGAGTATATCCCTCCAGCCACGTCTGGTCTTCCATATTCATCAAGGAGCTTTCTGGAAAACAGAATAAAATCATTACATCATTGTATCGTTACTGTATATTATTATATAGTATGTATATTATTATATAGTATGTATATTTTTATATAGTATGTGTGTATATATATATAGTATGTGTGTGTGTGTATGTATGTATGTATGTATGTATGTATGTATGTATGTATGTATGTATGTATGTATGTATGTATGTATGTATGTATATATGTATGTATATATATGTATATATATGTATATATATATATTATTATATAGTATATATTATTATATAGTATATATATTATTATATGTGTGTATGTATATATATATAATTACAAATGAAGTGTGTGTATGTATATATGTGTGTGTGTGTGTGTGTGTGTATGTATGTATGTATATATATATATATATATATATATATATATATAAAGTGTGAGTAGATAATCACTTTAGGAAATGAACCACCACCTCAACTCAATACTTGTTTATTCTTGTTATGAATTAATCAAAATCAAATCAAATTTTATGAGTCATATGCGCAGGAATACAACCTTACAGTGAAATGCTTACTTACGAGCCCCTAAACAACAATGCAGTTTAAAAAAAAATAAAAAATACGGATAAGAATAAGAGATATAAGTAACAAGTAATTAAAGAGCAGCAATAATGTACATATAGGTAGAGTTATTAAACGTGACTGCATAGATAGCAGAGAGAGGCAGTAGTGTGGAGAGGGGGGGGGGCAAGGCAAATAGTCTGGGTAGCGTTGTGGAAATATTGAATCAAAATATTTCTCAGATACTGGAACTTGTGAATTCAATTAAGACTTTATTACAAAGTAACAGAGCCGAGCAATTCCATGGAACATCTGACCGTCTTATCACAGAACTGTCTTTATAGTTTTCCTTCCCTTCTATATCTAGTATATATATATATATATTTTTATTTTATATGATTCTATGTGGCTTCCAAGCAGTCTGGTCCATGTTTATCTGACACCACCATGCCTTGATTAGAATCCAGTGCTTCATTCTGTGTTGGACCACTCCTGCACCTCCTAATAATAGTATGGACATTGGAAAATTACCAGGCGACCGAAGACTCTTCAACATGGGTACTTGAAAACCACCAAAGAGCTGGATTTTTCATCCACGGTAGCCATTTGACTAGACTTTCAGGAGTCTTATGGCTTGGGGGGGTAGAAGCTGTTCAGAAGCCTCTTGTACCTGGTCTTGGCGCTCCGGTACCACTTGCCGTGCGGTAGCAGAGAGAACAGTCTATGACTAGGGTGGCTGAGAGACGTTGACATCATGTGTCAACGTTGATGTGAGCCATGACCAGCTTTTCAAAGCACTTCCTGGCTACAGACGTGAGTGCTACGGGGTCGGTAGTCATTTAGGCAGGTTACCTTTTTTAACTGCCATTTTTTTTCCTTCATTATAGACTTACGAAGAAAGTTAGGCAAAGTTGCTATTCCTCAATAAAGTTACTGGAAATGTTCTTTACGTTTTTCCTCAGTTTCTTCTTCCTAAAGAAAAAAGTTAAGAAGAAACGGGATTCTTGAAAATAAATACTTAAGGATTTCTTCTTTGTTAATGTTTTTAACTTGAGGACAACTAAACCCTTGTCTTGAAATGAATGGATATTTTTGTAACCCATTAACGTTTTCTTGCGCCAAGGATAGTTGGCTACCCGGATATTTAAATACAGCAAGAATACAAAATTAAAACACGCATTATTTAGCTAGTTTGTAATTAACAATATATTACAATATTCTAGAAGTGTTAAATAGCTAGCTCTATCTCGTCTATTTGCAGTCGGACCAGTTGTTTTTTCCGGAGTCCCTTGCCATACCCCCGACGGCAGAGACAGACAGGGCCACTACATCCTGTCTTTCTGGTGTCTGCAGTGACCCCGCAGTTATCAGGTCTCCCCAACAGAAACCCTTTTTTCCTGGCTGCTATTTCCTCTACTCTCACTTATAATCTCCTTTCTTGGTTATCCATTTCTGATATAGCCAGTCTGATGGCTATAATATGTGAAAAATAACGGAATAACCAAATCCAATCGTCCCTGTCACATAAACGTATTTATTGGTCACTAATGTCAATGCCATATAAGATATTGACGAAGTTCCTCACAAAACAAGGAATTCCTAAGAACATGTTGAGGAATTGTATTGTTAGGACCCTGGGTTTTATAAGCGCTGATATCGACCCTGCCGTTTCAGTTTGTTTTTGCGGTACAGTCGAAAGCGCGCCGAACTTCGGGCTAGAAGGTCGAGGGTTCGAG
The DNA here is from genome assembly GCF_905237065.1 of Salmo salar. Classification (NCBI taxonomy): domain Eukaryota; kingdom Metazoa; phylum Chordata; class Actinopteri; order Salmoniformes; family Salmonidae; genus Salmo; species Salmo salar. The sequence continues at coordinate 85,850,508 of NC_059445.1, forward strand.
ACCCGCTCCCTCCCTGTTTCATTACAGTATTTACCAACTTATAAACTTCCTATTTTCTTCCCTTAAGAAACCTCTTACGTTTTTTCGTAAGTAATGTTTTGTGAATCTGACCCCTGATGTCTAGAAGTTATTTTCGGTCATAAGAAATGGTAGCGGCAATATTATGTACAAAATAAGTTACAAACAACGCAAATAAACGAACAAAAAACGTATAACGTCTGCCTGATGTATTTATTTTTATTTTTATTTTTTTGGGGGGGGGATAAAGTATTGGAGTAACCTACCTTGCATGGCTCTTCTTTCCAACTCCGGGCAAACCTCTGATGATGATGAGATTCTTTTTAGGTGGTTTCCGTCCTCTTCCATTCGCCATTTTGTGTTTTGCACCTCCTCACCAACAGCACATCACCAGATGTCCTCTGTGCTTCAGAGAACACGCCCTACCACAGACACCGGGAGAACTATTCTTTTAACTGTCTGGAAAGTCAACTTCTTTTTTTTCTTCTCGGTGCAGCAAATAGTTACTTTAAAGGTGACAAAAAAACGATTTGAATGCAGGTGTCCCCCCCCCCCCCCAAAAAAAAGTACTACTTTTTCTAAACTTTTTGAATACCGATCTCAGAAACTATTGGATTGGCTGCCTTCAAATAATGGCAGGGCTGTAATCTGGTATTGCATGTTGAAGATAGAAATACAATGAATAGAAATACAATGAATAGAAATACAATGAATAGATGATACACAATCTCCTACAGTATTCCAATCCATCTGACAGTCACATTGGATCTACACAATAATGTCTATTTCTATCTGATCATTCAGTTAATATCCATCGTTCCAAGTGTACATCATCAACTCAAACCAATTAACCAATTATATTTTGTGTAGATGATAAGTTTAAATAAAGTTGTGACGGTCAACTACTATATGTCTCTCTACTGTATGTCTCTACTGTATGTCTCTACTGTGTGTCTCTACTGTGTGTCTCTACTGTATGTCTCTCTACTGTATGTCTCTCTACTGTATGTCTCTCTACTGTATGTCTCTACTGTATGTCTCTCTACTGTGCCTCTCTACTGTATGTCTCTACTGTATGTCTCTACTGTATGTCTCTCTACTGTATGTCTCTACTGTATGTCTCTCTACTGTATGTCTCTACTGTGTGTCTCTACTGTATGTCTCTCTACTGTATGTCTCTCTACTGAATGTCTCTCTACTGTATGTCTCTACTGTATGTCTCTACTGTGTGTCTCTACTGTGTGTCTCTCTACTGTATGTCTCTACTGTGTGTCTCTCTACTGTATGTCTCTACTGTATGTCTCTCTACTGTATGTCTCTACTGTCTGTCTCCCTACTGTATGTCTCTACTGTATGTCTCTACTGTATGTCTCTACTGTATGTCTCTACTGTGTGTCTCTCTACTGTATGTCTCTCTACTGTATGTCTCTCTACTGTGTGTCTCTACTGTGTGTCTCTCTACTGTGTGTCTCTACTGTCTGTCTCTCTACTGTATGTCTCTACTGTGTGTCTCTCTACTGTGTGTCTCTACTGTATGTCTCTCTACTGTATGTCTCTACTGTATGCCTCTACTGTATGTCTCTACTGTATGTCTCTACTGTATGTCTCTACTGTATGTCTCTACTGTATGTCTCTACTGTATGTCTCTCTACTGTATGTCTCTACTGTATGTCTCTCTACTGTATGTCTCTACTGTCTGTCTCTACTGTATGTCTCTACTGTGTGTCTCTCTACTGTATGTCTCTACTGTCTGTCTCTACTGTATGTCTCTCTACTGCATGTCTCTCTACTGTATGTCTCTCTACTGTGTGTCTCTACTGTCTGTCTCTACTGTCTGTCTCTCTACTGTGTGTCTCTACTGTATGTCCTTAGTCCCCTCCTGTACTCCCTGTTCACTGACGACTGCGTGGCCAAAAATGACTCCAACACCATCATTAAGTTTGCTGACGACACAACGGTGGTAGGCCTGATCACCGACAACGATGAGACGGTCTATAGGGAGGTCAGAGACCTGGCCGTGTGTTGCCAGGACAACAACCTCTCCCACAATGTGATCAAGACAAAGGAGCTGACCGTTGACTACAGAAAAGGCGGGCCGAACAGGCCCCCATTAACATCAACTGGACTGCAGTGGAGCGGGTTGAGAGTTTCAAGTTCCTTGGTGTCCACATCACCAACAAACTATCATGGTCCAAACACACCAAGACAGTCGTGAAGAGGGCACGACAAAACCTATTCCCTTTCAGGAGACTGAAAAGATTTGGCATGGGTCCTCAGATCCTCAAAAGGTTCTACAGCTGCACCATCGAGAGCATCCTGACGGGTTGCATCACTGCCTGGTATGGCAACTGCTTGGCCTCCGACCGCAAGGCACTACAGAGGGTAGTGCGTACTGCTCAGTACATCACTCGGACCAAGCTTCCTGCCTACCGGAGCGCCAAGTCGAGGTCCAAGAAGCTATAAGACTCCTGAACATCTAATCAAATGCCGCCCCTCTTTTACGCACCTGCTACTCTCGGTTATTATCTATGCATAGTCACTTTAATAACTCTATGTACAAATTACCTCTATTACCTCGACTAACCGGTTCCCCGCACATTGACTCTGTACCGGTACCCCCTGTATATAGCCTCCACATTGACTCTGTACCGTAACACCCTGTATATAGCCTCCATATTGACTCTGTACCGGTACCCCCTGTATATAGCCTCCACATTGACTCTGTACTGGTACCCCCTGTATATAGCCTCCACATTGACTCTGTACCGGTACCCCCTGTATATAGCCTCCACATTTACTCTGTACCGGTACCCCCTGTATATAACCTCCACATTGACTCTGTACCGTAACACCCTGTATATAGCCTCCACATTGACTCTGTACCGGTACCCCCTGTATATAGCCTCCACATTGACTCTGTACCGGTGCCCCCTGTATATAGCCTCCACATTGACTCTGTACCGCTACCCCCTGTATATAGCCTCCACATTGACTCTGTACCGGTACCCCCTGTATATAGCCTCCACATTGACTCTGTACCGGTACCCCCCCTGTATATAGCCTCCACATTGACTCTGTACCGGTACCCCCCCTGTATATAGCCTCCACATTGACTCTGTACCGGTACCCCCTGTATATAGCCTCCACATTGACTCTGTACCGTAACACCCTGTATATAGCCTCCACATTGACTCTGTACCGGTACCCCTTGTATATAGCCTCCACATTGACTCTGTACCATAACACCCTGTATATAGCCTCCACATTGACTCTGTACTGGTACCCCCTGTATATAGCCTCCACATTGACTCTGTACCATAACACCCTGTATATAGCCTCCACATTGACTCTGTACCGTAACACCCTGTATATAGCCTATGCACATGTAGGTAGAGTTAAAGTGACTAATCATGGATAATAAACAGAGAGTAGCAGCAGCGTAAAAATGGGGGTGGGGACAATGCAAGTAGTCAGTCATAGACTGTTCTCTCTACTATTGCATGGCAAGCTGTACCGGAGTGCCAAGTCTTGGACTGTATATAGCCTCTCTACTGTATATAGCCTCTCTACTGTTTATAGCCTCTCTACTGTTTATAGCCTCTCTACTGTTTATAGCCTCTCTACTGTATATAGCCTCTCTACTGTATATAGCCTCTCTACTGTTTATAGCCTCTCTACTGTTTATAGCCTCTCTACTGTTTATAGCCTCTCTACTGTATATAGCCTCACTACTGTATATAGCCTCTCTACTGTATATAGCTTCTCTCCTGTATATAGCCTCTCTACTGTATATAGCCTCACGACTGTATATAGCCTCTCTACTGTATATAACCTCTCTACTGTCTGTAGCCTCTCTACTGTATATAGCCTCTCTACTGTATATAGCCTCTCTACTGTATGTAGCCTCTCTACTGTATATAGCCTCTCTACTGTATATAGCCTCGCTACTGCGTATAGCCTCTCTACTGTATATAGCCTCTCTACTGTATATAGCCTCTCTACTGTATATAGCCTGTCTTTATATGTCATGAGAGTTTTCTATCCCAATGATAATAACTAACAGTCAATAAGCTTTGACTAATCCCCAAGGTTTGTAAGACACTGGGTTAATAATATTTAGGCAAAGACTCAGCTTTCTGCAAAAGGTTCATACAGTTTATTCACGAGAACGTTCTGAAGTCCATTACACAAAGACATTCATTTTATAACTCACTCTCTACTTACGCACATACATACACACGAACAGTAGATATCCTTACGCACATACATACACACGAACAGTAGATATCCTTACGCACATACATACACACGAACAGTAGATATCCTTACGCACATACATACACACGAACAGTAGATATCCTTACGCACATACATACACACAAACAGTAGATATCCTTACGCACATACATACACACGAACAGTAGATATCCTTACGCACATACATACACACAAACAGTAGATATCCTTACGCACATACATACACACGAACAGTAGGTGGGTTGTATCTCTCTCCAGAGTTCTCACCCCTGTATATCACTACCCAGTCGACAGTTCCATTCCCCCTGAGAGATTAGGGAAACCTTGAGGGTTACTCCCTCTCACATGATAAACTCTCAAGAGTTCTAGCTAGACAAACATAGGTCAAACATAGGTTAATGATTCTCTGTGTTTTCTCACACACACACACACACACACACACATTCCTCTCTTATCCTAGTCCAACCTAGTTAGAACTTTATGTTTAACTATTTAAATACTCATTATACATGCTACATAAACTATATCACTAATAGTTAGGTTTCAGGGTAGAATTATTTAATCATTTATCTTTAAACATATAAATACTTTTATCATTATACTGGTGTTTTTATTTCTTTACTTACCTATTGTTCACCTAACACCTTTTTTTGCACTGTTGGTTAGAGCCTGTAAGTAAGCATTTCACTGCAAGGTCTACTACACCTGTTGTATTCAGCATTTCACTGTGAGGTCTACTACACCTGTTGTATTCAGCATTTCACTGTGAGGTCTACTACACCTGTTGTATTCAGCATTTCACTGTGAGGTCTACTACACCTGTTGTATTCAGCATTTCACTGTGAGGTCTACTACACCTGTTGTATTCAGCATTTCACTGTAAGGTCTACTACACCTGTTGTATTCAGCATTTCACTGTGAGGTCTACTACACCTGTTGTATTCAGCATTTCACTGTAAGGTCTACTACACCTGTTGTATTCAGCATTTCACTGTAAGGTCTACTACACCTGTTGTATTCAGCATTTCACTGTAAGGTCTACTACACCTGTTGTATTCAGCATTTCACTGTGAGGTCTACTACACCTGTTGTATTCAGCATTTCACTGTGAGGTCTACACCTGTTGTATTCAGCATTTCACTGTAAGGTCTACTACACCTGTTGTATTCAGCATTTCACTGTAAGGTCTACCTACACCTGTTGTATTCAGCATTTCACTGTGAGGTCTACTACACCTGTTGTATTCAGCATTTCACTGTGAGGTCTACTACACCTGTTGTATTCAGCATTTCACTGTAAGGTCTACTACACCTGTTGTATTCAGCATTTCACTGTAAGGTCTACTACACCTGTTGTATTCAGCATTTCACTGTAAGGTCTACCTACACCTGTTGTATTCAGCATTTCACTGTGAGGTCTACTACACCTGTTGTATTCAGCATTTCACTGTAAGATCTACTACACCTGTTGTATTCAGCATTTCACTGTGAGGTCTACTACACCTGTTGTATTCAGCATTTCACTGTGAGGTCTACTACACCTGTTGTATTCAGCATTTCACTGTGAGGTCTACTACACCTGTTGTATTCAGCATTTCACTGTGAGGTCTACTACACCTGTTGTATTCAGCATTTCACTGTAAGGTCTACTACACCTGTTGTATTCAGCGCAGGTGACAAATAAACTTTGATTTGATTAGCTGTTCAGCAGTCTTATGGCTTGTGGGTGTAGCAGCTGTTCAGAAGCCTTTTGAACCTAGACTTGGCGCTCCAGGTACCGCTTGCCGTGCGGTAGCAGAGAGAACAGTCTAGGGTGGCTGGATTCTTTTGGCAAGTTTTTTGTTTGCTTGGGATTGGCTGGTTGTCCTTTCTGTCAACTCTGTCATTGTGGGTGTACATTGGGCTGTGCACATGCAGTGGTGCAAGGAGCTGTCCTGGCCTGGTGGACGCCGCAGGTGCGAACTGAAACCATCAGACTGACTGTTTGATTTAAACCATCAGACCGTTTGATTTAAAACTAGCATATATAATATATCAACATAGTCCTATCTTGAAATGTGTAGGGTCTACATCATGAAAAGATTGTTCTTGTTTTGTTATAATGTTACATTAAAAGAAAATGCATGAGGATGGGGGAATAAAGACCTCGACCACAAAGTGCTGTACGGAAACTCAGCCTAAAACTCCAAACAGCAAGCAGTGCAGTTGTAGAAGCACGGTGGCTAGGAAAAACTCCCTAGAAAGGCCAGAACCTAGGAAGAAACCTAGAGAGGAACCAGGCTCTGAGGGGTGGCCAGTCCTGAGACATAGATGTTGACCCCCATACTGCGTTCTTCTTTTTGACAGAACCACCTAACTCAACTTTTCACCTGGCCCAGGTGTGTGTTGCTCCAAGCTCAGGGCTTCTGCCTCAGCTTTCACCTGGCCACGGTGTATGTGCCTCCAAGCTCAGGGCTTCTGCCTCAGCTTTCACCTGGCCACGGTGTATGTGCCTCCAAGCTCAGGGCTTCTGCCTCAGCTTTCACCTGGCCCTGGTGTGTGTTGCTCCAAGCTCAGGGCTTCTGCCTCAGCTTTCACCTGGCCCAGGTGTGTGTTGCTCCAAGCTCAGGGCTTCTGCCTCAGCTTTCACCTGGCCACGGTGTATGTGCCTCCAAGCTCAGGGCTTCTGCCTCAGCTTTCACCTGGCCACGGTGTATGTGCCTCCAAGCTCAGGGCTTCTGCCTCAGCTTTCACCTGGCCCTGGTGTGTGTTGCTCCAAGCTCAGGGCTTCTGCCTCAGCTTTCACCTGGCCCTGGTGTGTGTTGCTCCAAGCTCAGGGCTTCTGCCTCAGCTTTCACCTGGCCCTGGTGTGTGTTGCTCCAAGCTCAGGGCTTCTGCCTCAGCTTTTACCTGGCCCAGGTGTGTGTTTCTCCAAGCTCAGGGCTTCTGCCTCAGCTTTTACCTGGCCCAGGTGTGTGTTGCTCCAAGCTCACGGCTTCTGCCTCAGCTTTTACCTGGCCCAGGTGTGTGTTTCTCCAAGCTCAGGGCTTCTGCCTCAGCTTTCACCTGGCCCAGGTGTGTGTTGCTCCAAGCTCAGGGCTTCTGCCTCAGCTTTTACCTGGCCCAGGTGTGTGTTTCTCCAAGCTCAGGGCTTCTGCCTCAGCTTTTACCTGGCCCAGGTGTGTGTTGCTCCAAGCTCACGGCTTCTGCCTCAGCTTTAGTAGCCTGTTTGCTGCAGTCAAATGACCTAGTGGCCCCATGTGTGGAATGTTATTCATCTTTTTCATAATTTCATAATCAGTAAACATTATTTAAAAAAATCCAGTGTTTCTATGTCAAACGGTATTGTTGTATTTCAGTCTTCTGTGATGTATAAAAAGTGTAATATTGGGATGCAAACTCAAAATGGAATACATTTCAACTCTATATGTGACAACAGGGGTCTTCTTGAACATTTACATTTTAGTCATTTAGCAGATGCTCTTATCCAGAGTGACTTACAGTAGTGAATGCATACATTTCATGCCTTATTTATTTATTTATATTTTTTCCTGTATTGGGCCCCCATGGGAATCAAACCCACAACTCTGGCGTTGCACACACCATGCTGGCAGTTGCAAACACCATGCTCTACCAACTGAGCCACAGGGAAGCATGTGTGTGAAGTGGATACTTTTGTTTCAAAGTAGATTTGTTTAAGACTACCAAGAAACACTCTGTGTGACCCTGATTCAGCCCACTGGTCTACTCTGTGTGACCCTGATTCAGCCCACTGGTCTACTCTGTGTGACCCTGATTCAGCCCACTGGTCTACTCTGTGTGACCCTGATTCAGCCCACTGGTCTACTCTGTGGGACCCTGATTCAGCCCACTGGTCTACTCTGTGTGACCCTGATTCAGCCCACTGGTCTACTCTGTGGGACCCTGATTCAGCCCACTGTGGTCTACTCTGTGTGACCCTGATTCAGCCCACTGGTCTACTCTGTGTGACCCTGATTCAGCCCACTGGTCTACTCTGTGTGACCCTGATTCAGCCCACTGGTCTACTCTGTGTGACCCTGATTCAGCCCACTGGTCTACTCTGTGTGACCCTGATTCAGCCCACTGGTCTACTCTGTGTGACCCTGATTCAGCCCACTGGTCTACTCTGTGTGACCCTGATTCAGCCCACTGGTCTACTCTGTGTGACCCTGATTCAGCCCACTGGTCTACTCTGTGTGACCCTGATTCAGCCCACTGGTGTCTGAAGTTTCATTCCTCTCAGCTCCTCTCAGCTTGGCTGATTATTATTGTTGTTAGTTGGCGAGTTGATTGAGATGCAAGAAAAGTCGATTGCCATAATTTGTTTTTAACCGCTGTAACTAATTCGAAATGTGGTTTTCGTTTGGCTTTCGAGTCAGCAAGATGTGTACAAATACAAATGTGTCAATGTAGTTCTTTGCCAAATTGCTAGCTAACTAATATCTTTGCAATCCTCCTTTTGTGAACACACGGCATATTTTGTTGCCCTCCTGAAACCTTTCAAAACTATTTGCTACGGTGTCTTGCTGACACACGACCCTGTTAGGTGTAACAGTCTGTCTCTTTATAATGCATGATGCCTGGCTGCTTCTTCTTCCAGAAAGCTCTGCAGATATCCACATTGACTTCACTCACTTGCGTCAGTAAGTTGCCAACTCTCCCACCTTTCTCAGCCTCTCTTTCGTTCCTATTCTTTCTTTCCAGAATTACAGTTCTTCAACAATATGTACATGTCTTATTTCCTGTCCTGTGTGTGTGTGTGATTTCAAACCTCTCTGCGTGCATACGTGGTAACCGTGGTTACCAGGTTTCAAGGGTCAAATTTCAGCCTTGGTTAGCACTGAGGTGCATGATTGTTTATTCAGTACCGTTTGCTCCTCATAGGAGAAGAGAGAGAGAGAGAGAGACGGAGGGGAGAGGTGGAGAACTTAGATTAAATTAGGATACGGTGCAATAGTGTGCACATCCAACCGGTTTTGTAGCTGCAAGCAAGGTATGTACACTGAACAAAAAAATGTAAACACGACATGTGAAGTTTTGGTCCCATGTTCGGAGAAAAAAAAAAAATCCCAAAAATGTTCCACTTGCACAAAAAGCTTATTTTTCTCTCAACTGTTGTGTACAAATGTGTTTACATCCCTGTTAGTGAGCATTTCTCCTTTGCCAAGATAATTCATCCACCTGACAGGTGTGGCATATCAAGAAGCTGATTAAACAGCATGCTCATTACACAGGTGCACCTTGTGCTTTGGACAATAAAAGCCCACTTTAAAAATGTACAGTTTTGTCACAGAACACAATGTCACATATGTCTCAGGTTTTGAGGGAGCGTGCAATTGGCACGCTGACTGCATGAATGTCCACCAGAGCTGTTGCCAGAGAATTGAATGTTCATTTCTCTACCATAAGCCTCCAACGTCGTTTTTAGAGAATTTGGCCGTACGTCCAACCGGCCTCACAATACATTTGTTGCATGTTGCTTTTTATATTTTTGTTCAGTATATGTTAATACGTTAACTTCATGTCTCTCTATCATAATCCGTTTAAAGGTTATTGGACTTTTCACATTTACATTTAAGTCATTTAGCAGACGCTCTTATCCAGAGCGACTTACAAATTGGTGCATTCACCTTATGATATCCAGTGGAACAACCACTTTACAATAGTGCATCTAAATCTTTTAAGGGGGGGTTAGAAGGATTACTTTATCCTATCCCAGGTATTCCTTAAAGAGGTGGGGTTTCAGGTGTCTCCGGAAGGTGGTGATTGACTCCGCTGTCCTGGCGTCGTGAGGGAGCTTGTTCCACCATTGGGGTGCCAGAGCAGCGAACAGTTTTGACTGGGCTGAGCGGGAATTGTGCTTCCGCAGAGGTAGGGAGGCGAGCAGGCCAGAGGTGGATGAACGCAGTGCCCTTGTTTGGGTGTAGGGCCTGATCAGAGCCTGAAGGTACGGAGGTGCCGTTCCCCTCACAGCTCCGTAGGCAAGCACCATGGTCTTGTAGCAGATGCGAGCTTCAACTGGAAGCCAGTGGAGAGAGCGGAGGAGCGGGGTGACGTGAGAGAACTTGGGAAGGTTGAACACCAGACGGGCTGCGGCGTTCTGGATGATTTGTAGGGGTTTAATGGCACAGGCAGGGAGCCCAGCCAACAGCGAGTTGCAGTAATCCAGACGGGAGATGACAAGTGCCTGGATTAGGACCTGCGCCACTTCCTGTGTGAGGCAGGGTCGTACTCTGCGAATGTTGTAGAGCATGAACCTACAGGATCGGGTCACCGCCTTGATGTTAGTGGAGAACGACAGGGTGTTGTCCAGGACCACGCCAAGGTTCTTAGCACTCTGGGAGGAGGACACAAGGGAGTTGTCAACCGTGATGGCGAGATCATGGAACGGGCAGTCCTTCCCCGGGAGGAAGAGCAGCTCCGTCTTGCCGAGGTTCAGCTTGAGCTGGTGATCCGTCATCCACACTGATATGTCTGACAGACATGCAGAGATGCGATTCGCCGCCTGGTTATCAGAAGGGGGAAAGGAGAAGATTAATTGTGTGTCGTCTGCATAGCAATGATAGGAGAGACCATGTGAGGATATGACAGAGCCAAGTGACTTGGTGTATAGCGAGAATAGGAGAGGGCCTAGAACAGAGCCCTGGGGGACACCAGTGGTGAGAGCGCATGGTGCGGAGACAGATTCTCGCCACGCCACCTGGTAGGAGCGACCTGTCAGGTAGGACGCAATCCAAGCGTGGGCCGCGCCGGAGATGCCCAGCTCGGAGAGGGTGGAGAGGAGGATCTGATGGTTCACAGTATCAAAGGCAGCAGATAGATTTTACCATAGTAGGATGGTCAGAATTAGGGTGACTAAAATCAACAGAGGCCAGAGAAACAAAAAGGGGTCAGAAATCATGAAAATGCCACAACATGGCGTCAGCTAGGCAAGATGCTGTCTGAGAATGGAAGGCTACCTGACAGGATCACTTTTCCCCTTGAACTCATCTTTTCTTTCCAATCCGCAGGACATAAAACCATATAGAAGCAAGATAGATATCGGTTTTGAGACAGTCCAAAAAAGTGAATTTTTTTTTCCTGTGTTTTTTTTTTTTAATATACACTGAGTGTACAAAACTTTAAGAACACTTTCCTAATATTTATGAATTCTTTTTCTATGATTTAAATAATACCCAGCATTCAAGAGTGCTGTTTCTCAACACAAACATAGGGTCTAAAAGTATTGTAAGTGTTTTCCCATAAGCACCGGCTGTCGGCTGAAAAAAAACAATAACAGGCTCATTGTCACCGGGTACATTTTCCACTTCATAAATTAACCCCCCAAGGTGGATGTCCCCCCCGTAGAAATTAAATTACCATAGTGAAAAAATAAATAATAATACGAATACTAATGCATGTACATTTGTGCGTGCTTGATTATCTATGTTCTCAACAACAACAAAAATGAATGGTAGTTAGTTAAATGAAGAAATTGTGTTACAATGTATTGTTAACTAGCTAGCTAATTACAATGTATTGTTAACTAGCTAGCTAATTGCAATGTATTGTTAACTAGCTAGCTAATTACAATGTATTGTTAACTAGCTAGCTAATTACAATGAATTGTTAACTAGCTAGCTAATTACAATGTATTGTTAACTAGCTAGCTAGTATATATAGTACATTCCAGGAGCGTAAAGCTCTTAGAGATATACCCAGAAAGACTCACAGCTGTAGACGCTACCAAAGGTGATTCTAACATGTATTGACTCAGGGGGTTGAATTCTTATCAAGCTAAATTATTGTATTTTTTTAAAATGTTTTTATTTTTCTTCCAATTTCACACTATACAGTATTTTGTGTAGATCATTGACCATAGAAACGACAATTGAATCAATTTGAATCCCACTTTTTAACATAACGTGGAAGAAGTCAAGGGGTATGAATACTTTCTGAAGGCCCTGTAGATATTGTCTGTAGATATTGTCTGTAGATATTGTCTGTAGATATTGTCTGTGTGCTCAGTTCTGGCCTGACATCGGTATGCTATTTCCCCCCCTACTTCAAATAGCAATTACAGCAGCATACCTAACGGTCTACACAAGAACTCACACAGGTCAATGCAAAACTCCGCCCAAAAACATTGTTAACTACCCTAGTCACTGTTACCTACCCTAGTCACTGTTACCTACCCTAGTCACTGTTACCTACCCTAGTCACTGTTACCTACCCCAGTCACTGTTACCTACCCCAGTCACTGTTACCTGCCCTAGTCAATGTTACCTCCCCCTACCCTAGTCACTGTTACCTACCCTAGTCACTGTTACCTATCCCTACCCTAGTCACTGTTACCTACCCCTACCCTAGTCACTGTTACCCTGCCCTACCCTAGTCACTGTTACCTACCCCTACCCTAGTCACTGTTACCTACCCTAGTCACTGTTACCTATCCCTACCCTAGTCACTATTACCTTCTTTAGTCACTGTTACCTACCCCTACCCTAGTCACTGTTACCTACCCTAGTCACTGTTACCTGCCCTAGTCACTGTTACCTACCCTAGTCACTGTTACCTTCCCCTACCCTAGTCACTGTTACCTACCCTAGTCACTGTTACCTACCCCTACCCTAGTCACTGTTACCTACCCCTACCCTAGTCACTGTTACCTACCCCTACCCTAGTCACTGTTACCTACCCCTACCCTAGTCACTATTACCTCCCCCTACCCTAGTCACTGTTACCTACCCTAGTCACTGTTACCTGCCCTAGTCACTGTTACCTGCCCTAGTCACTGTTACCTACCCTAGCCACTATTACCTACCCTAGTCACTGTTACCTACCCTAGTCACTGTTACCTACCCCTACCCTAGTCACTGTTACCTACCCTAGTCACTGTTACCTACCCTAGTCACTGTTACCTACCCTAGTCACTGTTACCTACCCCTGCCCTAGTCACTGTTACCTACCCTAGTCACTGTTACCTACCCCTACCCTAGTCACTGTTACCTACCCCTACCCTAGTCACTGTTACCTACCCCTACCCTAGTCACTGTTACCTACCCCTACCCTAGTCACTGTTACCTACCCCTACCCTAGTCACTGTTACCTACCCCTACCCTAGTCACTGTTACCTACCCCTATCCTAGTCACTGTTACCTACCCTAGTCACTGTTACCTACCCCTACCCTAGTCACTGTTACCTACCCCTACCCTAGTCACTGTTACCTACCCCTACCCTAGTCACTATTACCTACCCCTACCCTAGTCACTGTTACCTACCCCTACCCTAGTCACTGTTACCTACCCTAGTCACTGTTACCTACCCCTACCCTAGTCACTGTTACCTACCCCTACCCTAGTCACTGTTACCTACCCTAGTCACTGTTACCTACCCCTACCCTAGTCACTGTTACCTACCCTAGTCACTGTTACCTACCCCTACCCTAGTCACTGTTATCAGCCCTACTCACTGCCACAGTCATACTCCGGACCTAGGTTTGTCCCTTTGAAAAAATGTTGTGGATCTTAATGTTTTTCCTCTTAATCCTGGACTATCGGACCACCATTTTATTACTTTTGCAATCGCAACAAATAATCTGCTCAGACCCCAACCAAGGATCATCAAAAGCCGTGCTATAAATTCTCAGACAACCCAAAGATTCCTAGATGCCCTTCCAGACTCCCTCCACCTACCCAAGGACGTCAGAGTACAAAATCAGTTAACCACCTAACTGATTAACTCAATTTAACCTTGCGTAATACCCTAGATGCAGTCGCACCCCTAAAAACAATAAACATTTGTCATAAGAAACTAGCTCCCTGGTATACAGAAAATACCCGAGCCCTGAAGCAAGCTTCCAGAAAATTGGATCGGAAATGGCGCCACACCAATCTGGAAGTCTTCTGACTAGCTTGGAAAGACAGTACCGTGCAGTATCGAAGAGCCCTCACTGCTGCTCGATCATCCTATTTTTCCAACTTAATTGAGGAAAATAAGAACAATCCAAATGTTATTTTTGATACTGTCGCAAAGCAAACTAAAAAGCGGCATTCCCCAAGAGAGGATGGCTTTCACTTCAGCAGTGATAAATTCATGAGCTTCTTTGAGGAAAAGATCATGATCATTAGAAAGCAAATTATGGACTCCTCTTTAAATCTGCGTATTCCTCCAAAGCTCAGTTGTCCTGAGTCTGCACAACTCTGCCAGGACCTAGGATCAAGGGAGACACTCAAGTTCTTTAAAACTATATCTCTTGACACATTGGTGAAAATAATCATGGCCTCTAAACCTTCAAGCTGCATACTGGACCCTATTCCAACTAAACTACTGAAAGAGCTGCTTCCTGTGCTTGGCCCTCCTATGTTGAACATAATAAATGCCTCCCTACCCACCGGATGTGTACCAAACTCACTAAAAGCGGCAGTAATAAAGCCTCTCTTGAAAAAGCCAAACCTTGACCCAGAAAATATAAAAAAACTATTGCCCTTTATCGAATCTCCCATTCCACTCAAAGAATTTTGAAAAAGCTGTTGCACAGCAACTCACTGCCTTACTGAAGACAAACAATGTCTAGTGGCAGTAATAAAGCCTCTCTTGAAAAAGCCAAACCTTGACCCAGACAATATAAAAAACTATCGGCCTATATCAAATCTCCAATTCCTCTCCAAAAAATGTTTAAAAGCTGTTGTGCAGCAACTCACAGCCTTCCTGAAGACAATGTAAACAAAATGCTTCAGTTTGGTTTTAGACCCCATCATAGCACTGAGACTGCACTTGTGAAGGTGGTAAATGACCTTTTAATGGAGTCAGACCGAGGCTCTGCATCTGTCCTCGTGCTCCTTGACCTTAGTGTTGCTTTTCATACCATCGATCACCACATTCTTTTGGAGAGATTGGAAACCGAAATTGGTCTACACGGACAAGTTCTGGCCTGGTTTAGATCTTATCTGTCGGAAAGATATCAGTTTGTCTCTGTGGATGGTTTGTCCTCTGACAAATCAACTGTACATTTCGGTGTTCCTCAAGGCTCCGTTTTAGGACCACTATTGTTTTCACTATATATTTTACCTCTTGGGGATGTCATTCGAAAACATAATGTTAAATTTCACTGCTATGCGGACGACACACAGCTGTACATTTCAATGAAACATGGTGAAGCCCCAAAATTGCCCTTCCTGGAAGCCTGTGTTTCAGACATAAGGAAGTGGATGGAGGCAAATGTTCTACTTTTAAACTTGGACAAAACAGAGATGCTAGTTCTAGGTCCCAAGAAACAAAGAGATCTTCTGTTGAATCTGACAATTAATCTTGATGGTTGTACAGTCGTCTCAAATAAAACTGTGAAGGACCTCTGCGTTACTCTGGACCCTGATCTCTCTTTTGAAGAACATATCAAGACTGTTTCAAGGACAGCTTTTTTCCATCTACGTAACATTTCAAAAATCTGAAACTTTCTGTCCAAAAATGCAGAAAAATTAATCCATGCTTTTGTCACTTCTAGATTAGACTACTGCAATGCTCTACTTTTCGGCTACCCGGATAAAGCAGTAAATAAACTTCAGTTAGTGCTAAACACGGCTGCTAGAATCTTGATTATAAACAAAAAAATGTAATGTAGTCAGTGTGATGCAGCAGTCCTCTATAATCTAGTGAATAGTTAGTATGTGATGTAGTCAGTGTGATACAGAAGCCTCTCCTCCCTGCTCCATGAATGACTGGTTAGTAAATCAACCTGCTAGTATCTGAATGGTTTCTTCATGTCTGTCTCCTCTCTTCCCTGCTCCCCCCAGTGTTCTGCTGTCTGTACTGCAGACCAAAGCTAAGAGAGAACCCCCTTGGCAGAGGCCAAGTATCAACTGTATCCATGTTCATGTTCTCACACGGAGACACACACTTGGCTCAGATCTTGGAGGTGAGCACCAGTCTGTTATCTTACGGGCTGTTATCTTTTTCCTGTGATTCTTTTTTCACTTTTGTTTTGATTTCTGTTGTCATTTATAAAATATATATATATTTTTTATGCATCTCACTAACTTAACTCTTGACAAGCCCATGTGGATTTTTCCATGTCTAGCAGTGACTGATTTAAAACTGAATGTCCTGTGTAAATTCATCAACTAAAGCTAGATGGCTATATAAACCAGAACTAAATGCTTCTCTCTCTCTCTCTCTCTCTCTCGTGTGTGTCTCTCTCCATTTGTCTGTCTTTCTCTCTCATCGCTCCCTATATCTCCGCTGTGTGTGTTAATTCCCTTCTCTCTCTCCCTCCCAGCTGCTGATAACTCCTCTCACCACTCTGGGTCACCTGGCTCTGCTGGCCCCAGAATAGTTTTCTGCTCCGCTCAAATCACTGGTGGCCGACGTCATAGTCAAGGACCTGCTCATGAACGAAAGGGTGGATAGTGTTGCAAGCAGACAGACAGACAGGCAGACAGACAGGCAGGCAGGCAGACAGACAGGCAGGCAGACAGGCAGACAGACAGGCAGGCAGACAGACAGGCAGGCAGACAGACAGACAGACAGACAGACAGACAGACAGACAGACAGACAGACAGACAGACAGACAGACAGACAGACAGACAGACAGAAGGATGTGCTTGTACACTGAGTGTACAAAACATTAAGAACAACTGCTCTTTCTATGACATGGACTGACCAGGTGAATCCAGGTTAAAGCCATGATCCCTTATTGATGTCACTTGTTAAATCCACTGCAATCAGTGTAGATGAAGGGGAGGAGACAGGTTAAAGAAGGATTTTTAAACTTTCAGACAATTGAGACATGGATTGTGTATGTGTGCCGTTCAGAGGGTGAATGGGCAAGACAAAACATTTAAGTTCCTTTGAACGGGGTATGGTAGTAGGTGCCAGGCACACCGGTTTGTTTCAAGAACTGCAACGCTGCTGGGGTTTCCTGCTCAACAGTTTCCTGTGTGTATCAAGAATGGTCCACCACCCAAAGGACATCCAGACAACTTAACACAACTGTGGGAAGCTTTGTAGTCAACATGGGCCAGTATCCCTGTGAAACGCTTTCAACACCTTGTAGTCCGTGACCTGACTGTTCTTCGAGCAAAAGGGGTGTAACTCAACATTAGGAAGGTGTTCTCTCCTTTTGTATAATGTTTAACTGTCAGTTTCTAGACAGTTTCAAATGGGATGAGGTATGACGTGGTTTCCTGTGTAGATCCCAGGATCAGAAGACCACCAAGCTATGGGTTCCTGATGAGGAGGTGTCTTCTGAAACCCTGGCTAAGGTTGGTACACAACTTCCCAGACCTTAACCTCTCCTCACTTATTCCATCCTCTCTGTACAACTTCCCAGAACTTAACCTCTCCTCACTTATTACATCCTCTCTGTACAACTTCCCAGAACTTAACCTCTCCTCACTTATTACATCCTCTCTGTACAACTTCCCAGAACTTAACCTCTCCTCACTTATTACATCCTCTCTGTACAACTTCCCAGACCTTAACCTCTCCTCACTTATTACATCCTCTCTGTCTCTGTACAACTTCCCAGACCTTAACCTCTCCTCACTTATTACATCCTCTCTGTACAACTTCCCAGACCTTAACCTCTCCTCACTTATTACATCCTCTCTGTACAACTTCCCAGAACTTAACCTCTCCTCACTTATTACATCCTCTCTGTACAACTTCCCAGACCTTAACCTCTCCTCACTTATTACATCCTCTCTGTACAACTTCCCAGACCTTAACCTCTCCTCACTTATTACGTCCTCTCTGTCTCTGTACAACTTCCCAGACCTTAACCTCTCCTCACTGTGAGCGGAACAAGTATTTTGCTCTAAAGCAGAAAAGTGGATAAACGAGTCAGGAGTAGGTTTTCTTAACTGAACAAAGTTCTCGATTGGAGGTAATTCTTTCTTCTCAAAACACTCCAACACAATCTAGGATGATCTCCCAAGGAAAACACAAATCTTCTTCTTCACAAGAATAAGGAACACAAGGTGAGTAGATTTAAACTATGACATAAATCACGGGTGTGTCACCACCTTTAACGGTCCGTTCCTTTAGAGAAGCAAACTCTCTTTTCTTTCTCCCCCTCTCTGCCGGTTCCCTCCTCTCTCTTGTAGGGGAAAGAGATTAGAGCTCGTTAGTACCGTCAGCTGTGCTTAATTTCCTCTGATCACCTTGACTCACATGCTGGGCTGGGATAGCCTGCCCTCTGGTGGTCCTTCCACATTACTTATTACCCTCTCTCTCTCTCTCTCTCTCTCTCTCTCTCTCTCTCTCTCTCTCTCTCTCTCTCTCTCCTATTCAATTCAATTCATTGGCATGACGTAACAATGTACATATTGCCAAAGCTTATTTTGGATATTTACAATATAAAAATGAGAATCAAAATTCTTCCACATTATTCCACATTACTTATTACCCCCTCTCTGTCTCCCTACAACTTCCCAGACCTTAAGCCTCTCCTTACTTATTACCTTCTCTCTCTCTCTCTCTCTCTCTCTCTCTCTCTCCTATTCAATTCAATTCATTGGCATAACGTAACAATGTACATATTGCCAAACGCTTATTTTGGATATTTACAATATAAAAATGAGAATGAAAATTTGTCAACGGGACAACAATAACCAAGGGTCAAAATAACCATACATTCAACAATAACAATAGCCATACTGTAGAGTACATGTAGTCTCTCTCTCTCTCTCTCTCTAGATCCAGGGTATCAAGTTGATGGTGAGGTGGTTGTTGGGAGTGAAGAACACCCTGTCTAAGTCTGGTAACTCCACTCTGAGGATGCTGACTGCTATATGACACAGTGGAGACCTGACAGAGCAGTGCAAGACGGGGGTAACACACCACACACAGAGAAACGTGAAGCTGGCATAGGAACCCTGCTACCATGAGATCATCACCCTAGAGCAGTACCAACTCTATGCCCTGGTAATCAACGTAAGTACACACACACACACACACACACTTGATCAGAGCAGCTAACCGATCGCTGCAGCTGTAACACAGCCCATCTGTAAATAGCCCATCCAACTATCTACCTCATCCCCAAATTGTTTTTACTTACTTTTCTGCTCTTTTGCACACCAGTATTTCTACTTGCACATTATCATCTGCTCATCATCATCTGCTCATCTATAACTCAAGTGTTAATTTGCTAAATTGTAATTACTTCGCTACTATGGCCTATTTATTGCCTTACCTCCTCATGCCATTTTCACACACTGTATATAGACTTTAAAAAAACTATTGTGTTATTGACTGTACGCTTGTTTATTCTAGGGCATGTTGTTTGTGTCACACTGCTTTGCTTTATCTTGGCCAGGTCGCAGTTGTAAATGAGAACTTGTTCTCAACTAGCCTACCCTGGTTAAATAAAGGTGAAATAAAATAAACAATAAAAACACACTCTCTCTCTGTCTCTCTCTCTCTCTCTCTCTGTCTCTCTCTCTCTCTCTGTCATTCTCTGTCTCTCTGTCATTCTCTCTCTCTCTCTCTCTCTCTCTGTATCTCTCTCTCTGTCTCTCTCTCTCTCTTTGTCATTCTCTGTCTCTCTCTCTTTCTGTCTCTCTCTGTCTCTCTCACTCAATCACTCTCTCTCTCTGTCTCTCTGTCTCTCTCTCTCTCGCTCTCTGATATAGGATAAGTGTTACCAGGTGCGCCAGGGCTTTGCCCAGAAGCTCCATAACGGTCTGCTTGTCATCAGTACATAAAAAAAACATTATTTTTCTAGAGTACTGTCTTCATCCTCTTGTGTTAATCAGGGCTAACCATGGTCCTGTGACGACTATAGTCATAACGTGTTAATCAGGGTGTCACGTCTGCTCCCGCTCTTCCCTTCCCCTGGCGCTTGAGGGCGCCAGACTACCCTGCGTCACACGCTCCTGCCATCCCTCGTCACTCGCATCAGCGTTATTGGACTCACCTGGACTCACTTATCACCTGTTATTTCCTCCCCTATAGTTGTCAGTTCCCTAGCTCTGTTCCCTGCTGCTTCATTGATTGTCTTTGGTCTTTGTATTTGTTTCTGACGCTGTGTCAGTTGTTTTTTAAATGTTTACTCCCCGTACCTGCATCGTCCCTCCAGCGTAATTCCGCGTGACACAGGGCTAACCATGGTCCTGGGATGCTATAGTCATAACATCAGGGCTAACCATGATCCTGTGATGCTATAGTCATAACGTCAGGGCTAACCATGGTCCTGTGACGACTATAGTCATAACATCAGGGCTAACCATGGTCCTGTGATGCTATAGTCATAACATCAGGGCTAACCATGATCCTGTGATGCTATAGTCATAACGTCAGGGCTAACCATGGTCCTGTGATGCTATAGTCATAACGTCAGGGCTAACCATGGTCCTGTGATGCTATAGTCATAACATCAGGGCTAACCATGGTCCTGGGATGCTATAGTCATAACATCAGGGCTAACCATGGTCCTGTGATGCTATAGTCATAACGTGTTAATCAGGGCTAACCATGGTGCTGTGATGCTATAGTCATAACGTGTTAATCAAGGCTAACCATGGTCCTGTGATGCTATAGTCATAACGTCAGGGCTAACCATGGTCCTGTGATGCTATAGTTATAACATCAGGGCTAACCATGGTCCTGTGATGTCTAGGGTCATAACATCAGGGCTAACCATGGTCCTGTGATGCCAAACTGAGCCAAACTGAGCAATCGGGGGAGAAGGGCCTTGGTCAGGGAGGTGACCAAGAACCTGATGGTCACTGACAGAGCTCCAGAGTTCCTCTGTGGAGATGGGAGAACCTTCCAGAAGGACAACCATCTCTGCAGCAATCCACCAATCAGGCCTTTATGGTAGAGTGGCTAGACAGAAGCCACTCCTCAGTAAAAGCACATCACAGCCCGCTTGGAGTTTGTCAAAAGGCACCTAAAGGACTCCCAGACCATGAGAAACAAGATTCGCTGGCCTGAATGCCAAGCGTCGCAGCGATCACAGAGGTCATAGGTCACTTGTTGTTTTGTTATTTGTTTGTTGTGCTCTTCATAAATTATGTCTTTTCCTAATGAATCCAATCTGCTTCTGTTCTGTTAGACATTTATTCCATTTTTTTAGTCATCTGTTTATTATTTCAAATAGACACACATTAACTGCAATGTTGAAAGAGTCTTAAATTCAGAGAGACATTTATTGTCAACAATAGTAATAATGAATACAATGTAAATCATGTCTGGCGGGTCTGAGTACACCCCAGTGAAGAAGAGAGGACGGCCAGCCAAGGCAGCAAGTGTGCCTGCCAAGTGTGTGTGTGTGTCATGTGTGTCTGAATCCCTCTCTCCTCTAGGCGTGGTAGCAGCTAAAGACGAGGAGATAAAGCCCGAGGACGAAGAGGAGGAGGAACAGATCGCCCCTAAAGTATGGGAACTTCAACTGATCCTTAACCTTTACCCTAACCCACCCCCCCAACCCTTTATACTCTGAATAGCATATGCAGAAACTCAACCCTTTGGTTTCTTACCAGATTTATTCATAATTTTCCCAAAATGTTTCATAAATAAAATGTAAAAAAATATAGAAACTTGCTGCTGGTTATAATTTATATATATATATATATATATGATATCATGTAAGATAGATTCCAGGAGAGTTTAAAGGTGACAGACACGAGTCCTAACCAACAGTAACTCACTGACTGGATGTGGTTCCACAGTAACTCACTGACTGACTGGATGTGGTTCCACAGTAACTCACTGACTGGATGTGGTTCCACAGTAACTCACTGACTGACTGGATGTGGTTCCACAGTAACTCACTGACTGACTGGATGTGGTTCCACAGTAACTCACTGACTGGATGTGGTTCCACAGTAACTCACTGACTGACTGGATGTGGTTCCACAGTAACTCACTGACTGTCTGACTGGATGTGGTTCCACAGTAACTCACTGACTGACTGGATGTGGTTCCACAGTAACTCACTGACTGTCTGACTGGATGTGGTTCCACAGTAACTCACTGTCTGACTGGATGTGGTTCCACAGTAACTCACTGACTGACTGACTGGATGTGGTTCCACAGTAACTCACTGTCTGACTGGATGTGGTTCCACAGTAACTCACTGACTGACTGGATGTGGTTCCACAGTAACTCACTGACTGGATGTGGTTCCACAGTAACTCACTGACTGACTGGATGTGGTTCCACAGTAACTCACTGACTGACTGGATGTGGTTCCACAGTAACTCACTGACTGACTGGATGTGGTTCCACAGTAACTCACTGACTGACTGGATGTGGTTCCACATTAACTCACTGACTGACTGGATGTGGTTCCACAGTAACTCACTGACTGACTGACTGGATGTGGTTCCACAGTAACTCACTGACTGACTGACTGGATGTGGTTCCACAGTAACTCACTGACTGACTGGATGTGGTTCCACAGTAACTCACTGACTGACTGGATGTGGTTCCACAGTAACTCACTGACTGACTGACTGGATGTGGTTCCACAGTAACTCACTGACTGACTGACTGGATGTGGTTCCACAGTAACTCACTGACTGACTGGATGTGGTTCCACAGTAACTCACTGTCTGACTGGATGTGGTTCCACAGTAACTCACTGACTGGCTGGATGTGGTTCCACAGTAACTGACTGTCTGACTGGATGTGGTTCCACAGTAACTCACTGTCTGACTGGATGTGGTTCCACAGTAACTCACTGACTGTCTGACTGGATGTGGTTCCACAGTAACTCACTGACTGACTGACTGGATGTGGTTCCACAGTAACTCACTGACTGACTGGATGTGGTTCCACAGTAACTCACTGACTGTCTGACTGGATGTGGTTCCACAGTAACTCACTCACTGACTGGATGTGGTTCCACAGTAACTCACTGACTGACTGACTGGATGTGGTTCCACAGTAACTCACTGACTGACTGACTGGATGTGGTTCCACAGTAACTCACTGTCTGACTGGATGTGGTTCCACAGTAACTCACTGTCTGACTGGATGTGGTTCCACAGTAACTCACTGATTGACTGACTGGATGTGGTTCCACAGTAACTCACTCACTGTCTGACTGGATGTGGTTCCACAGTAACTCACTGACTGACTGACTGGATGTGGTTCCACAGTAACTCACTCACTGTCTGACTGGATGTGGTTCCACAGTAACTCACTCACTGTCTGACTGGATGTGGTTCCACAGTAACTCACTGACTGACTGGATGTGGTTCCACAGTAACTCACTGTCTGACTGGATGTGGTTCCACAGTAACTCACTGACTGACTGGATGTGGTTCCACAGTAACTCACTGTCTGACTGGATGTGGTTCCACAGTAACTCACTGACTGACTGGATGTGGTTCCACAGTAACTCACTGACTGACTGACTGGATGTGGTTCCACAGTAACTCACTGTCTGACTGGATGTGGTTCCACAGTAACTCACTGACTGTCTGACTGGATGTGGTTCCACAGTAACTCACTGACTGACTGGATGTGGTTCCACAGTAACTGATTGACTGACTGGATGTGGTTCCACAGTAACTCACTGTCTGACTGACTGGATGTGGTTCCACAGTAACTCACTGACTGACTGGACGTGGTTCCACAGTAACTCACTGACTGACTGACTGGATGTGGTTCCACAGTAACTCACTGACTGACTGACTGGATGTGGTTCCACAGTAACTCACTGACTGACTGGATGTGGTTCCACAGTAACTCACTGACTGACTGGATGTGGTTCCACAGTAACTCACTGACTGACTGACTGGATGTGGTTCCACAGTAACTCACTCACTGACTGACTGGATGTGATTCCACAGTAACTCACTGTCTGACTGGATGTGGTTCCACAGTAACTCACTGACTGACTGGATGTGGTTCCCCAGTAACTCACTGACTGACTGACTGGATGTGGTTCCACAGTAACTCACTGACTGTCTGACTGGATGTGGTTCCACAGTAACTCACTGACTGACTGGATGTGGTTCCACAGTAACTGACTGACTGACTGGATGTGGTTCCACAGTAACTCACTGTCTGACTGACTGGATGTGGTTCCACACTAACTCACTGACTGACTGGACGTGGTTCCACAGTAACTCACTGACTGACTGACTGGATGTGGTTCCACAGTAACTCACTGACTGACTGACTGGATGTGGTTCCACAGTAACTCACTGACTGACTGGATGTGGTTCCACAGTAACTCACTGACTGACTGGATGTGGTTCCACAGTAACTCACTGACTGACTGACTGGATGTGGTTCCACAGTAACTCACTGACTGACTGACTGGATGTGGTTCCACAGTAACTCACTGACTGACTGACTGGATGTGGTTCCACAGTAACTCACTGACTGACTGGATGTGGTTCCACAGTAACTCACTGACTGACTGACTGGATGTGGTTCCACAGTAACTCACTGACTGACTGACTGACTGGATGTGGTTCCACAGTAACTCACTCACTGACTGGATGTGGTTCCACAGTAACTGACTCACTGACTGGATGTGGTTCCACAGTAACTCACTGTCTGACTGGATGTGGTTCCACAGTAACTCACTGACTGACTGGATGTGGTTCCACAGTAACTCACTGTCTGACTGGATGTGGTTCCACAGTAACTCACTGACTGACTGGATGTGGTTCCACAGTAACTCACTGACTGACTGACTGGATGTGGTTCCACAGTAACTCACTGTCTGACTGGATGTGGTTCCACAGTAACTCACTGACTGTCTGACTGGATGTGGTTCCACAGTAACTCACTGACTGACTGGATGTGGTTCCACAGTAACTGATTGACTGACTGGATGTGGTTCCACAGTAACTCACTGTCTGACTGACTGGATGTGGTTCCACAGTAACTCACTGACTGACTGGACGTGGTTCCACAGTAACTCACTGACTGACTGACTGGATGTGGTTCCACAGTAACTCACTGACTGACTGACTGGATGTGGTTCCACAGTAACTCACTGACTGACTGGATGTGGTTCCACAGTAACTCACTGACTGACTGGATGTGGTTCCACAGTAACTCACTGACTGACTGACTGGATGTGGTTCCACAGTAACTCACTCACTGACTGACTGGATGTGATTCCACAGTAACTCACTGTCTGACTGGATGTGGTTCCACAGTAACTCACTGACTGACTGGATGTGGTTCCCCAGTAACTCACTGACTGACTGACTGGATGTGGTTCCACAGTAACTCACTGACTGTCTGACTGGATGTGGTTCCACAGTAACTCACTGACTGACTGGATGTGGTTCCACAGTAACTGACTGACTGACTGGATGTGGTTCCACAGTAACTCACTGTCTGACTGACTGGATGTGGTTCCACACTAACTCACTGACTGACTGGACGTGGTTCCACAGTAACTCACTGACTGACTGACTGGATGTGGTTCCACAGTAACTCACTGACTGACTGACTGGATGTGGTTCCACAGTAACTCACTGACTGACTGGATGTGGTTCCACAGTAACTCACTGACTGACTGGATGTGGTTCCACAGTAACTCACTGACTGACTGACTGGATGTGGTTCCACAGTAACTCACTGACTGACTGACTGGATGTGGTTACACAGTAACTCACTCACTGACTGACTGGACGTGGTTCCACAGTAACTCACTGACTGACTGGATGTGGTTCCACAGTAACTCACTGACTGACTGACTGGATGTGGTTCCACAGTAACTCACTGACTGACTGACTGGATGTGGTTCCACAGTAACTCACTGACTGACTGGATGTGGTTCCACAGTAACTGACTCACTGACTGACTGGATGTGGTTCCACAGTAACTCACTGACTGACTGACTGGATGTGGTTCCACAGTAACTCACTGACTGACTGGATGTGGTTCCACAGTAACTCACTGACTGACTGACTGGATGTGGTTCCACAGTAACTCACTGACTGACTGGATGTGGTTCCACAGTAACTCACTGACTGACTGACTGGATGTGGTTCCACAGTAACTCACTGACTGACTGGATGTGGTTCCACAGTAACTCACTGACTGACTGGATGTGGTTCAACAGTAACTCACTGACTGACTGACTGGATGTGGTTCCACAGTAACTCACTGACTGACTGGATGTGGTTCCACAGTAACTCACTGACTGACTGGATGTGGTTCCACAGTAACTCACTGACTGACTGGATGTGGTTCCACAGTAACTCACTGACTGACTGGATGTGGTTCCACAGTAACTCACTGACTGACTGACTGGATGTGGTTCCACAGTAACTCACTCACTGACTGACTGGATGTGATTCCACAGTAACTCACTGTCTGACTGGATGTGGTTCCACAGTAACTCACTGACTGACTGGATGTGGTTCCCCAGTAACTCACTGACTGACTGACTGGATGTGGTTCCACAGTAACTCACTGACTGTCTGACTGGATGTGGTTCCACAGTAACTCACTGACTGACTGGATGTGGTTCCACAGTAACTGACTGACTGACTGGATGTGGTTCCACAGTAACTCACTGTCTGACTGACTGGATGTGGTTCCACACTAACTCACTGACTGACTGGACGTGGTTCCACAGTAACTCACTGACTGACTGACTGGATGTGGTTCCACAGTAACTCACTGACTGACTGACTGGATGTGGTTCCACAGTAACTCACTGACTGACTGGATGTGGTTCCACAGTAACTCACTGACTGACTGGATGTGGTTCCACAGTAACTCACTGACTGACTGACTGGATGTGGTTCCACAGTAACTCACTGACTGACTGACTGGATGTGGTTCCACAGTAACTCACTGACTGACTGACTGGATGTGGTTCCACAGTAACTCACTGACTGACTGGATGTGGTTCCACAGTAACTCACTGACTGACTGACTGGATGTGGTTCCACAGTAACTCACTGACTGACTGACTGGATGTGGTTCCACAGTAACTCACTGACTGACTGGATGTGGTTCCACAGTAACTGACTCACTGACTGACTGGATGTGGTTCCACAGTAACTGACTGACTGACTGACTGACTGGATGTGGTTCCACAGTAACTCACTGACTGACTGGATGTGGTTCCACAGTAACTCACTGACTGACTGACTGGATGTGGTTCCACAGTAACTCACTGACTGACTGGATGTGGTTCCACAGTAACTCACTGACTGACTGACTGGATGTGGTTCCACAGTAACTCACTGACTGACTGGATGTGGTTCCACAGTAACTCACTGACTGACTGGATGTGGTTCAACAGTAACTCACTGACTGACTGACTGGATGTGGTTCCACAGTAACTCACTGACTGACTGGATGTGGTTCCACAGTAACTCACTGACTGACTGGATGTGGTTCCACAGTAACTCACTGACTGACTGGATGTGGTTCCACAGTAACTCACTGACTGACTGGATGTGGTTCCACAGTAACTGACTGAATGACTGGATGTGATTCCACAGTAACTCACTGACTGACTGGATGTGGTTCCACAGTAACTGACTGACTGACTGACTGGATGTGGTTCCACAGTAACTCACTGACTGACTGGATGTGGTTCCACAGTAACTCACTGACTGACTGACTGGATGTGGTTCCACAGTAACTCACTGACTGACTGACTGGATGTGGTTCCACAGTAACTCACTGACTGACTGACTGGATGTGGTTACACAGTAACTCACTCACTGACTGACTGGACGTGGTTCCACAGTAACTCACTGACTGACTGGATGTGGTTCCACAGTAACTCACTCACTGACTGGATGTGGTTCCACAGTAACTCACTGACTGACTGACTGGATGTGGTTCCACAGTAACTCACTGACTGACTGGATGTGGTTCCACAGTAACTCACTCACTGACTGGATGTGGTTCCACAGTAACTCACTGACTGACTGACTGGATGTGGTTCCACAGTAACTCACTGACTGACTGACTGGATGTGGTTCCACAGTAACTCACTGACTGACTGGATGTGGTTCCACAGTAACTCACTGACTGACTGGATGTGGTTCCACAGTAACTCACTGACTGACTGGATGTGGTTCCACAGTAACTCACTGACTGACTGGATGTGGTTCCACAGTAACTGACTGACTGACTGGATGTGATTCCACAGTAACTCACTGACTGACTGGATGTGGTTCCACAGTAACTCACTGACTGACTGACTGGATGTGGTTCCACAGTAACTCACTGACTGACTGGATGTGGTTCCACAGTAACTCACTGACTGACTGACTGGATGTGGTTCCACAGTAACTCACTGACTGGATGTGGTTCCACAGTAACTCACTGACTGACTGGATGTGGTTCCACAGTAACTCACTGACTGACTGGATGTGGTTCCACAGTAACTCAACTGACTGGATGTGGTTCCACAGTAACTCACTGACTGACTGGATGTGGTTCCACAGTAACTCACTGACTGTCTGACTGGATGTGGTTCCACAGTAACTCACTGACTGACTGGATGTGGTTCCACAGTAACTCACTGACTGTCTGACTGGATGTGGTTCCACAGTAACTCACTGACTGACTGGATGTGGTTCCACAGTAACTCACTGACTGACTGACTGGATGTGGTTCCACAGTAACTCACTGACTGACTGACTGGATGTGGTTCCACAGTAACTCACTGACTGACTGGATGTGGTTCCACAGTAACTCACTGACTGACTGGATGTGGTTCCACAGTAACTCACTGACTGACTGGATGTGGTTCCACAGTAACTCACTGACTGACTGGATGTGGTTCCACAGTAACTGACTGACTGACTGGATGTGATTCCACAGTAACTCACTGACTGACTGGATGTGGTTCCACAGTAACTGACTGACTGACTGACTGGATGTGGTTCCACAGTAACTCACTGACTGACTGGATGTGGTTCCACAGTAACTCACTGACTGACTGACTGGATGTGGTTCCACAGTAACTCACTGACTGACTGACTGGATGTGGTTCCACAGTAACTCACTGACTGACTGACTGGATGTGGTTCCACAGTAACTCACTCACTGACTGACTGGAGGTGGTTCCACAGTAACTCACTGACTGACTGGATGTGGTTCCACAGTAACTCACTGACTGACTGGATGTGGTTCCACAGTAACTCACTGACTGACTGACTGGATGTGGTTCCACAGTAACTCACTGACTGACTGACTGGATGTGGTTCCACAGTAACTCACTGACTGACTGGATGTGGTTCCACAGTAACTCACTCACTGACTGGATGTGGTTCCACAGTAACTCACTGACTGACTGACTGGATGTGGTTCCACAGTAACTCACTGACTGACTGACTGGATGTGGTTCCACAGTAACTCACTGACTGACTGGATGTGGTTCCACAGTAACTCACTGACTGACTGGATGTGGTTCCACAGTAACTCACTGACTGACTGGATGTGGTTCCACAGTAACTCACTGACTGACTGGATGTGGTTCCACAGTAACTCGACTGACTGACTGGATGTGGTTCCACAGTAACTCACTGACTGACTGGATGTGGTTCCACAGTAACTCACTGACTGACTGACTGGATGTGGTTCCACAGTAACTCACTGACTGACTGGATGTGGTTCCACAGTAACTCACTGACTGACTGACTGGATGTGGTTCCACAGTAACTCACACTGACTGGATGTGGTTCCACAGTAACTCACTGACTGACTGGATGTGGTTCCACAGTAACTCACTGACTGACTGGATGTGGTTCCACAGTAACTCACTGACTGGATGTGGTTCCACAGTAACTCACTGACTGACTGGATGTGGTTCCACAGTAACTCACTGACTGTCTGACTGGATGTGGTTCCACAGTAACTCACTGACTGACTGGATGTGGTTCCACAGTAACTCACTGACTGTCTGACTGGATGTGGTTCCACAGTAACTCACTGTCTGACTGGATGTGGTTCCACAGTAACTCACTGACTGACTGACTGGATGTGGTTCCACAGTAACTCACTGTCTGACTGGATGTGGTTCCACAGTAACTCACTGACTGACTGGATGTGGTTCCACAGTAACTCACTGACTGGATGTGGTTCCACAGTAACTCACTGACTGACTGGATGTGGTTCCACAGTAACTCACTGACTGACTGGATGTGGTTCCACAGTAACTCACTGACTGACTGGATGTGGTTCCACAGTAACTCACTGACTGACTGGATGTGGTTCCACATTAACTCACTGACTGACTGGATGTGGTTCCACAGTAACTCACTGACTGACTGACTGGATGTGGTTCCACAGTAACTCACTGACTGACTGACTGGATGTGGTTCCACAGTAACTCACTGACTGACTGGATGTGGTTCCACAGTAACTCACTGACTGACTGGATGTGGTTCCACAGTAACTCACTGACTGACTGACTGGATGTGGTTCCACAGTAACTCACTGACTGACTGACTGGATGTGGTTCCACAGTAACTCACTGACTGGATGTGGTTCCACAGTAACTCACTGACTGACTGGATGTGGTTCCACAGTAACTCACTGTCTGACTGGATGTGGTTCCACAGTAACTCACTGACTGGCTGGATGTGGTTCCACAGTAACTGACTGTCTGACTGGATGTGGTTCCACAGTAACTCACTGTCTGACTGGATGTGGTTCCACAGTAACTCACTGACTGTCTGACTGGATGTGGTTCCACAGTAACTCACTGACTGACTGACTGGATGTGGTTCCACAGTAACTCACTGACTGACTGGATGTGGTTCCACAGTAACTCACTGACTGACTGACTGGATGTGGTTCCACAGTAACTCACTCACTGACTGGATGTGGTTCCACAGTAACTCACTGACTGACTGACTGGATGTGGTTCCACAGTAACTCACTGACTGACTGACTGGATGTGGTTCCACAGTAACTCACTGTCTGACTGGATGTGGTTCCACAGTAACTCACTGTCTGACTGGATGTGGTTCCACAGTAACTCACTGACTGACTGACTGGATGTGGTTCCACAGTAACTCACTCACTGTCTGACTGGATGTGGTTCCACAGTAACTCACTGACTGACTGACTGGATGTGGTTCCACAGTAACTCACTCACTGTCTGACTGGATGTGGTTCCACAGTAACTCACTGACTGCTGACTGGATGTGGTTCCACAGTAACTCACTGACTGACTGGATGTGGTTCCACAGTAACTCACTGTCTGACTGGATGTGGTTCCACAGTAACTCACTGACTGACTGGATGTGGTTCCACAGTAACTCACTGTCTGACTGGATGTGGTTCCACAGTAACTCACTGACTGACTGGATGTGGTTCCACAGTAACTCACTGACTGACTGACTGGATGTGGTTCCACAGTAACTCACTGTCTGACTGGATGTGGTTCCACAGTAACTCACTGACTGTCTGACTGGATGTGGTTCCACAGTAACTCACTGACTGACTGGATGTGGTTCCACAGTAACTGATTGACTGACTGGATGTGGTTCCACAGTAACTCACTGTCTGACTGACTGGATGTGGTTCCACAGTAACTCACTGACTGACTGGACGTGGTTCCACAGTAACTCACTGACTGACTGACTGGATGTGGTTCCACAGTAACTCACTGACTGACTGACTGGATGTGGTTCCACAGTAACTCACTGACTGACTGGATGTGGTTCCACAGTAACTCACTGACTGACTGGATGTGGTTCCACAGTAACTCACTGACTGACTGACTGGATGTGGTTCCACAGTAACTCACTCACTGACTGACTGGATGTGATTCCACAGTAACTCACTGTCTGACTGGATGTGGTTCCACAGTAACTCACTGACTGACTGGATGTGGTTCCCCAGTAACTCACTGACTGACTGACTGGATGTGGTTCCACAGTAACTCACTGACTGTCTGACTGGATGTGGTTCCACAGTAACTCACTGACTGACTGGATGTGGTTCCACAGTAACTGACTGACTGACTGGATGTGGTTCCACAGTAACTCACTGTCTGACTGACTGGATGTGGTTCCACACTAACTCACTGACTGACTGGACGTGGTTCCACAGTAACTCACTGACTGACTGACTGGATGTGGTTCCACAGTAACTCACTGACTGACTGACTGGATGTGGTTCCACAGTAACTCACTGACTGACTGGATGTGGTTCCACAGTAACTCACTGACAGACTGGATGTGGTTCCACAGTAACTCACTGACTGACTGGATGTGGTTCCACAGTAACTCACTGACTGACTGACTGGATGTGGTTCCACAGTAACTCACTGACTGACTGACTGGATGTGGTTCCACAGTAACTCACTCACTGACTGGATGTGGTTCCACAGTAACTGACTCACTGACTGGATGTGGTTCCACAGTAACTCACTGTCTGACTGGATGTGGTTCCACAGTAACTCACTGACTGACTGGATGTGGTTCCACAGTAACTCACTGTCTGACTGGATGTGGTTCCACAGTAACTCACTGACTGACTGGATGTGGTTCCACAGTAACTCACTGACTGACTGACTGGATGTGGTTCCACAGTAACTCACTGTCTGACTGGATGTGGTTCCACAGTAACTCACTGACTGTCTGACTGGATGTGGTTCCACAGTAACTCACTGACTGACTGGATGTGGTTCCACAGTAACTGATTGACTGACTGGATGTGGTTCCACAGTAACTCACTGTCTGACTGACTGGATGTGGTTCCACAGTAACTCACTGACTGACTGGATGTGGTTCCACAGTAACTCACTGACTGACTGACTGGATGTGGTTCCACAGTAACTCACTGACTGACTGACTGGATGTGGTTCCACAGTAACTCACTGACTGACTGGATGTGGTTCCACAGTAACTCACTGACTGACTGGATGTGGTTCCACAGTAACTCACTGACTGACTGACTGGATGTGGTTCCACAGTAACTCACTCACTGACTGACTGGATGTGATTCCACAGTAACTCACTGTCTGACTGGATGTGGTTCCACAGTAACTCACTGACTGACTGGATGTGGTTCCCCAGTAACTCACTGACTGACTGACTGGATGTGGTTCCACAGTAACTCACTGACTGACTGGATGTGGTTCCACAGTAACTGACTCACTGACTGACTGGATGTGGTTCCACAGTAACTGACTGACTGACTGACTGACTGGATGTGGTTCCACAGTAACTCACTGACTGACTGGATGTGGTTCCACAGTAACTCACTGACTGACTGACTGGATGTGGTTCCACAGTAACTCACTGACTGACTGGATGTGGTTCCACAGTAACTCACTGACTGACTGACTGGATGTGGTTCCACAGTAACTCACTGACTGACTGGATGTGGTTCCACAGTAACTCACTGACTGACTGGATGTGGTTCAACAGTAACTCACTGACTGACTGACTGGATGTGGTTCCACAGTAACTCACTGACTGACTGGATGTGGTTCCACAGTAACTCACTGACTGACTGGATGTGGTTCCACAGTAACTCACTGACTGACTGGATGTGGTTCCACAGTAACTCACTGACTGACTGGATGTGGTTCCACAGTAACTCACTGACTGACTGACTGGATGTGATTCCACAGTAACTCACTGTCTGACTGGATGTGGTTCCACAGTAACTCACTGACTGACTGGATGTGGTTCCGCAGTAACTCACTGACTGACTGACTGGATGTGGTTCCACAGTAACTCACTGACTGTCTGACTGGATGTGGTTCCACAGTAACTCACTGACTGACTGGATGTGGTTCCACAGTAACTGACTGACTGACTGGATGTGGTTCCACAGTAACTCACTGTCTGACTGACTGGATGTGGTTCCACACTAACTCACTGACTGACTGGACGTGGTTCCACAGTAACTCACTGACTGACTGACTGGATGTGGTTCCACAGTAACTCACTGACTGACTGACTGGATGTGGTTCCACAGTAACTCACTGACTGACTGGATGTGGTTCCACAGTAACTCACTGACTGACTGGATGTGGTTCCACAGTAACTCACTGACTGACTGACTGGATGTGGTTCCACAGTAACTCACTGACTGACTGACTGGATGTGGTTCCACAGTAACTCACTGACTGACTGACTGGATGTGGTTCCACAGTAACTCACTGACTGACTGGATGTGGTTCCACAGTAACTCACTGACTGACTGACTGGATGTGGTTCCACAGTAACTCACTGACTGACTGACTGGATGTGGTTCCACAGTAACTCACTGACTGACTGGATGTGGTTCCACAGTAACTGACTCACTGACTGACTGGATGTGGTTCCACAGTAACTACACTGACTGACTGACTGGATGTGGTTCCACAGTAACTCACTGACTGACTGGATGTGGTTCCACAGTAACTCACTGACTGACTGACTGGATGTGGTTCCACAGTAACTCACTGACTGACTGGATGTGGTTCCACAGTAACTCACTGACTGACTGACTGGATGTGGTTCCACAGTAACTCACTGACTGACTGGATGTGGTTCCACAGTAACTCACTGACTGACTGGATGTGGTTCAACAGTAACTCACTGACTGACTGACTGGATGTGGTTCCACAGTAACTCACTGACTGACTGGATGTGGTTCCACAGTAACTCACTGACTGACTGGATGTGGTTCCACAGTAACTCACTGACTGACTGGATGTGGTTCCACAGTAACTCACTGACTGACTGGATGTGGTTCCACAGTAACTGACTGACTGACTGGATGTGATTCCACAGTAACTCACTGACTGACTGGATGTGGTTCCACAGTAACTGACGACTGACTGACTGGATGTGGTTCCACAGTAACTCACTGACTGACTGGATGTGGTTCCACAGTAACTCACTGACTGACTGACTGGATGTGGTTCCACAGTAACTCACTGACTGACTGACTGGATGTGGTTCCACAGTAACTCACTGACTGACTGACTGGATGTGGTTACACAGTAACTCACTCACTGACTGACTGGACGTGGTTCCACAGTAACTCACTGACTGACTGGATGTGGTTCCACAGTAACTCACTGACTGACTGGATGTGGTTCCACAGTAACTCACTGACTGACTGACTGGATGTGGTTCCACAGTAACTCACTGACTGACTGGATGTGGTTCCACAGTAACTCACTCACTGACTGGATGTGGTTCCACAGTAACTCACTGACTGACTGACTGGATGTGGTTCCACAGTAACTCACTGACTGACTGACTGGATGTGGTTCCACAGTAACTCACTGACTGACTGGATGTGGTTCCACAGTAACTCACTGACTGACTGGATGTGGTTCCACAGTAACTCACTGACTGACTGGATGTGGTTCCACAGTAACTCACTGACTGACTGGATGTGGTTCCACAGTAACTGACTGACTGACTGGATGTGGTTCCACAGTAACTCACTGACTGACTGGATGTGGTTCCACAGTAACTCACTGACTGACTGACTGGATGTGGTTCCACAGTAACTCACTGACTGACTGGATGTGGTTCCACAGTAACTCACTGACTGACTGACTGGATGTGGTTCCACAGTAACTCACTGACTGACTGGATGTGGTTCCACAGTAACTCACTGACTGACTGGATGTGGTTCCACAGTAACTCACTGACTGACTGGATGTGGTTCCACAGTAACTCACTGACTGACTGGATGTGGTTCCACAGTAACTCACTGACTGACTGGATGTGGTTCCACAGTAACTCACTGACTGTCTGACTGGATGTGGTTCCACAGTAACTCACTGACTGACTGGATGTGGTTCCACAGTAACTCACTGACTGTCTGACTGGATGTGGTTCCACAGTAACTCACTGTCTGACTGGATGTGGTTCCACAGTAACTCACTGACTGACTGACTGGATGTGGTTCCACAGTAACTCACTGTCTGACTGGATGTGGTTCCACAGTAACTCACTGACTGACTGGATGTGGTTCCACAGTAACTCACTGACTGGATGTGGTTCCACAGTAACTCACTGACTGACTGGATGTGGTTCCACAGTAACTGACTCACTGACTGACTGGATGTGGTTCCACAGTAACTTGACTGACTGACTGACTGGATGTGGTTCCACAGTAACTCACTGACTGACTGGATGTGGTTCCACAGTAACTCACTGACTGACTGACTGGATGTGGTTCCACAGTAACTCACTGACTGACTGGATGTGGTTCCACAGTAACTCACTGACTGACTGACTGGATGTGGTTCCACAGTAACTCACTGACTGACTGGATGTGGTTCCACAGTAACTCACTGACTGACTGGATGTGGTTCAACAGTAACTCACTGACTGACTGACTGGATGTGGTTCCACAGTAACTCACTGACTGACTGGATGTGGTTCCACAGTAACTCACTGACTGACTGGATGTGGTTCCACAGTAACTCACTGACTGACTGGATGTGGTTCCACAGTAACTCACTGACTGACTGGATGTGGTTCCACAGTAACTGACTGACTGACTGGATGTGGTTCCACAGTAACTCACTGACTGACTGGATGTGGTTCCACAGTAACTCACTGACTGACTGGATGTGGTTCCACAGTAACTCGACTGACTGACTGGATGTGGTTCCACAGTAACTCACTGACTGACTGACTGGATGTGGTTCCACAGTAACTCACTGACTGACTGACTGGATGTGGTTCCACAGTAACTCACTGACTGACTGACTGGATGTGGTTCCACAGTAACTCACTGACTGACTGGATGTGGTTCCACAGTAACTCACTCACTGACTGGATGTGGTTCCACAGTAACTCACTGACTGACTGACTGGATGTGGTTCCACAGTAACTCACTGACTGACTGACTGGATGTGGTTCCACAGTAACTCACTGACTGACTGGATGTGGTTCCACAGTAACTCACTCACTGACTGGATGTGGTTCCACAGTAACTCACTGACTGACTGACTGGATGTGGTTCCACAGTAACTCACTGACTGACTGACTGGATGTGGTTCCACAGTAACTCACTGACTGACTGGATGTGGTTCCACAGTAACTCACTGACTGACTGGATGTGGTTCCACAGTAACTCACTGACTGACTGGATGTGGTTCCACAGTAACTCACTGACTGACTGGATGTGGTTCCACAGTAACTGACTGACTGACTGGATGTGATTCCACAGTAACTCACTGACTGACTGGATGTGGTTCCACAGTAACTCACTGACTGACTGACTGGATGTGGTTCCACAGTAACTCACTGACTGACTGGATGTGGTTCCACAGTAACTCACTGACTGACTGACTGGATGTGGTTCCACAGTAACTCACTGACTGGATGTGGTTCCACAGTAACTCACTGACTGACTGGATGTGGTTCCACAGTAACTCACTGACTGACTGGATGTGGTTCCACAGTAACTCACTGACTGGATGTGGTTCCACAGTAACTCACTGACTGACTGGATGTGGTTCCACAGTAACTCACTGACTGTCTGACTGGATGTGGTTCCACAGTAACTCACTGACTGACTGGATGTGGTTCCACAGTAACTCACTGACTGTCTGACTGGATGTGGTTCCACAGTAACTCACTGTCTGACTGGATGTGGTTCCACAGTAACTCACTGACTGACTGACTGGATGTGGTTCCACAGTAACTCACTGTCTGACTGGATGTGGTTCCACAGTAACTCACTGACTGACTGGATGTGGTTCCACAGTAACTCACTGACTGGATGTGGTTCCACAGTAACTCACTGACTGACTGGATGTGGTTCCACAGTAACTCACTGACTGACTGGATGTGGTTCCACAGTAACTCACTGACTGACTGACTGGATGTGGTTCCACAGTAACTCACTGACTGACTGACTGGATGTGGTTCCACAGTAACTCACTGACTGACTGGATGTGGTTCCACAGTAACTCACTGACTGACTGGATGTGGTTCCACAGTAACTCACTGACTGACTGACTGGATGTGGTTCCACAGTAACTCACTGACTGACTGACTGGATGTGGTTCCACAGTAACTCACTGACTGACTGACTGGATGTGGTTCCACAGTAACTCACTGACTGACTGGATGTGGTTCCACAGTAACTCACTGACTGACTGGATGTGGTTCCACAGTAACTCACTGTCTGACTGGATGTGGTTCCACAGTAACTCACTCACTGACTGACTGGATGTGGTTCCACAGTAACTCACTGTCTGACTGGATGTGGTTCCACAGTAACTCACTGACTGACTGGATGTGGTTCCACAGTAACTCACTGTCTGACTGGATGTGGTTCCACAGTAACTCACTGACTGACTGGATGTGGTTCCACAGTAACTGACTGTCTGACTGGATGTGGTTCCACAGTAACTCACTGTCTGACTGGATGTGGTTCCACAGTAACTCACTGACTGTCTGACTGGATGTGGTTCCACAGTAACTCACTGACTGACTGACTGGATGTGGTTCCACAGTAACTCACTGACTGGATGTGGTTCCACAGTAACTCACTGACTGACTGGATGTGGTTCCACAGTAACTCACTGACTGACTGACTGGATGTGGTTCCACAGTAACTCACTGACTGACTGGATGTGGTTCCACAGTAACTCACTGACTGCTGACTGGATGTGGTTCCACAGTAACTCACTGAGCTGACTGGATGTGGTTCCACAGTAACTCACTGACTGTCTGACTGGATGTGGTTCCACAGTAACTCACTGACTGTCTGACTGGATGTGGTTCCACAGTAACTCACTGACTGACTGGATGTGGTTCCACAGTAACTCAGACTGACTGACTGGATGTGGTTCCACAGTAACTCACTGACTGACTGGATGTGGTTCCACAGTAACTCACTGACTGACGGATGTGGTTCCACAGTAACTCACTGACTGACTGGATGTGGTTCCACAGTAACTCACTGACTGACTGGATGTGGTTCCACAGTAACTCACTGACTGACTGGATGTGGTTCCACAGTAACTCACACTGACTGACTGGATGTGGTTCCACAGTAACTCACTGACTGACTGGATGTGGTTCCACAGTAACTCACTGACTGACTGACTGGATGTGGTTCCACAGTAACTCACTGACTGACTGACTGGATGTGGTTCCACAGTAACTCACTGACTGACTGGATGTGGTTCCACAGTAACTCACTGACTGACTGGATGTGGTTCCACAGTAACTCACTGACTGACTGACTGGATGTGGTTCCACAGTAACTCACTGACTGACTGACTGGATGTGGTTCCACAGTAACTCACTGACTGACTGACTGGATGTGGTTCCACAGTAACTCACTGACTGACTGGATGTGGTTCCACAGTAACTCACTGACTGACTGGATGTGGTTCCACAGTAACTCACTGACTGACTGGATGTGGTTCCACAGTAACTCACTCACTGACTGACTGGATGTGGTTCCACAGTAACTCACTGTCTGACTGGATGTGGTTCCACAGTAACTCACTGACTGACTGGATGTGGTTCCACAGTAACTCACTGTCTGACTGGATGTGGTTCCACAGTAACTCACTGACTGACTGGATGTGGTTCCACAGTAACTGACTGACTGACTGGATGTGGTTCCACAGTAACTCACTGTCTGACTGGATGTGGTTCCACAGTAACTCACTGACTGTCTGACTGGATGTGGTTCCACAGTAACTCACTGACTGACTGACTGGATGTGGTTCCACAGTAACTCACTGACTGACTGGATGTGGTTCCACAGTAACTCACTGACTGTCTGACTGGATGTGGTTCCACAGTAACTCACTGACTGACTGGATGTGGTTCCACAGTAACTCACTGACTGACTGACTGGATGTGGTTCCACAGTAACTCACTGACTGACTGACTGGATGTGGTTCCACAGTAACTCACTGACTGACTGGATGTGGTTCCACAGTAACTCACTGTCTGACTGGATGTGGTTCCACAGTAACTCACTGACTGACTGACTGGATGTGGTTCCACAGTAACTCACTCACTGTCTGACTGGATGTGGTTCCACAGTAACTCACTGACTGACTGACTGGATGTGGTTCCACAGTAACTCACTCACTGTCTGACTGGATGTGGTTCCACAGTAACTCACTCACTGTCTGACTGGATGTGGTTCCACAGTAACTCACTGACTGACTGGATGTGGTTCCACAGTAACTCACTGACTGACTGGATGTGGTTCCACAGTAACTCACTGTCTGACTGGATGTGGTTCCACAGTAACTCACTGACTGACTGGATGTGGTTCCACAGTAACTCACTGACTGACTGACTGGATGTGGTTCCACAGTAACTCACTGTCTGACTGGATGTGGTTCCACAGTAACTCACTGACTGTCTGACTGGATGTGGTTCCACAGTAACTCACTGACTGACTGGATGTGGTTCCACAGTAACTGACTGACTGACTGGATGTGGTTCCACAGTAACTCACTGTCTGACTGACTGGATGTGGTTCCACAGTAACTCACTGACTGACTGGACGTGGTTCCACAGTAACTCACTGACTGACTGACTGGATGTGGTTCCACAGTAACTCACTGACTGACTGACTGGATGTGGTTCCACAGTAACTCACTGACTGACTGGATGTGGTTCCACAGTAACTCACTGACTGACTGACTGGATGTGGTTCCACAGTAACTCACTGACTGACTGGATGTGGTTCCACAGTAACTCACTGACTGACTGGATGTGGTTCCACAGTAACTCACTGACTGACTGGATGTGGTTCCACAGTAACTCACTGACTGACTGGATGTGGTTCCACAGTAACTCACTGACTGACTGGATGTGGTTCCACAGTAACTCACTGACTGACTGGATGTGGTTCCACAGTAACTCACTGACTGACTGACTGGATGTGGTTCCACAGTAACTCACTGACTGACTGGATGTGGTTCCACAGTAACTCACTGACTGACTGACTGGATGTGGTTCCACAGTAACTCACTGACTGACTGACTGGATGTGGTTCCACAGTAACTCACTGACTGACTGACTGGATGTGGTTCCACAGTAACTCACTGACTGACTGGATGTGGTTCCACAGTAACTCACTGACTGACTGGATGTGGTTCCACAGTAACTCACCTGACTGACTGGATGTGGTTCCACAGTAACTCACTGACTGACTGGATGTGGTTCCACAGTAACTCACTGACTGACTGACTGGATGTGGTTCCACAGTAACTCACTGACTGACTGGATGTGGTTCCACAGTAACTCACTGACTGACTGACTGGATGTGGTTCCACAGTAACTCACTGACTGACTGGATGTGGTTCCACAGTAACTCACTGACTGACTGACTGGATGTGGTTCCACAGTAACTCACTGACTGACTGACTGGATGTGGTTCCACAGTAACTCACTGACTGACTGACTGGATGTGGTTCCACAGTAACTCACTGACTGACTGACTGGATGTGGTTCCACAGTAACTCACTGACTGACTGGATGTGGTTCCACAGTAACTCACTGACTGACTGACTGGATGTGGTTCCACAGTAACTCACTGACTGACTGACTGGATGTGGTTCCACAGTAACTCACTGACTGACTGGATGTGGTTCCACAGTAACTCACTGACTGACTGGATGTGGTTCCACAGTAACTCACTGACTGACTGGATGTGGTTCCACAGTAACTCACTGACTGACTGACTGGATGTGGTTCCACAGTAACTCACTGACTGACTGACTGGATGTGGTTCCACAGTAACTCACTGACTGACTGGATGTGGTTCCACAGTAACTCACTGACTGACTGGATGTGGTTCCACAGTAACTCACTGACTGACTGGATGTGGTTCCACAGTAACTCACTGACTGACTGACTGGATGTGGTTCCACAGTAACTCACTGACTGACTGGATGTGGTTCCACAGTAACTCACTGACTGACTGGATGTGGTTCCACAGTAACTCACTGACTGACTGGATGTGGTTCCACAGTAACTCACTGACTGACTGGATGTGGTTCCACAGTAACTCACTGACTGACTGACTGGATGTGGTTCCACAGTAACTCACTGACTGACTGGATGTGGTTCCACAGTAACTCACTGACTGACTGGATGTGGTTCCACAGTAACTCACTGACTGACTGACTGGATGTGGTTCCACAGTAACTCACTGACTGACTGGATGTGGTTCCACAGTAACTCACTGACTGACTGGATGTGGTTCCACAGTAACTCACTGACTGACTGGATGTGGTTCCACAGTAACTCACTGACTGACTGGATGTGGTTCCACAGTAACTCACTGACTGACTGGATGTGGTTCCACAGTAACTCACTGACTGACTGGATGTGGTTCCACAGTAACTCACTGACTGACTGGATGTGGTTCCACAGTAACTCACTGACTGACTGACTGGATGTGGTTCCACAGTAACTCACTGACTGACTGGATGTGGTTCCACAGTAACTCACTGACTGACTGACTGGATGTGGTTCCACAGTAACTCACTGACTGACTGGATGTGGTTCCACAGTAACTCACTGACTGACTGGATGTGGTTCCACAGTAACTCACTGACTGACTGGATGTGGTTCCACAGTAACTCACTGACTGACTGGATGTGGTTCCACAGTAACTCACTGACTGACTGACTGGATGTGGTTCCACAGTAACTCACTGACTGACTGGATGTGGTTCCACAGTAACTCACTGACTGACTGGATGTGGTTCCACAGTAACTCACTGACTGACTGGATGTGGTTCCACAGTAACTCACTGACTGACTGACTGGATGTGGTTCCACAGTAACTCACTGACTGACTGACTGGATGTGGTTCCACAGTAACTCACTGACTGACTGGATGTGGTTCCACAGTAACTCACTGACTGACTGGATGTGGTTCCACAGTAACTCACTGACTGACTGACTGGATGTGGTTCCACAGTAACTCACTGACTGACTGACTGGATGTGGTTCCACAGTAACTCACTGACTGACTGACTGGATGTGGTTCCACAGTAACTCACTGACTGACTGGATGTGGTTCCACAGTAACTCACTGACTGACTGGATGTGGTTCCACAGTAACTCGACTGACTGACTGGATGTGGTTCCACAGTAACTCACTGACTGACTGACTGGATGTGGTTCCACAGTAACTCACTGACTGACTGGATGTGGTTCCACAGTAACTCACTGACTGACTGGATGTGGTTCCACAGTAACTCACTGACTGACTGGATGTGGTTCCACAGTAACTCACTGACTGACTGGATGTGGTTCCACAGTAACTCACTGACTGACTGACTGGATGTGGTTCCACAGTAACTCACTGACTGACTGGATGTGGT
Organism: Salmo salar; assembly: GCF_905237065.1. Taxonomy (NCBI): domain Eukaryota; kingdom Metazoa; phylum Chordata; class Actinopteri; order Salmoniformes; family Salmonidae; genus Salmo; species Salmo salar. Next base: position 85,894,014 of record NC_059445.1, read on the forward strand.
TCCACAGTAACTCACTGACTGACTGACTGGATGTGGTTCCACAGTAACTCACTGACTGACTGACTGGATGTGGTTCCACAGTAACTCACTGACTGACTGGATGTGGTTCCACAGTAACTCACTGACTGACTGACTGGATGTGGTTCCACAGTAACTCACTGACTGACTGGATGTGGTTCCACAGTAACTCACTGACTGACTGACTGGATGTGGTTCCACAGTAACTCACCGACTGACTGACTGGATGTGGTTCCACAGTAACTCACTGTCTGACTGGATGTGGTTCCACAGTAACTCACTGACTGACTGGATGTGGTTCCACAGTAACTCACTGACTGACTGACTGGATGTGGTTCCACAGTAACTCACTGACTGACTGGATGTGGTTCCACAGTAACTCACTGACTGACTGACTGGATGTGGTTCCACAGTAACTCACTGACTGACTGACTGGATGTGGTTCCACAGTAACTCACTGACTGACTGACTGGATGTGGTTCCACAGTAACTCACTGACTGACTGGATGTGGTTCCACAGTAACTCACTGTCTGACTGGATGTGGTTCCACAGTAACTCACTGACTGACTGGATGTGGTTCCACAGTAACTCACTGACTGACTGGATGTGGTTCCACAGTAACTCACTGACTGACTGGATGTGGTTCCACAGTAACTCACTGACTGACTGACTGGATGTGGTTCCACAGTAACTCACTGACTGACTGGATGTGGTTCCACAGTAACTCACTGACTGACTGACTGGATGTGGTTCCACAGTAACTCACTGACTGACTGGATGTGGTTCCACAGTAACTCACTGACTGACTGGATGTGGTTCCACAGTAACTCACTGACTGACTGGATGTGGTTCCACAGTAACTCACTGACTGACTGGATGTGGTTCCACAGTAACTCACTGACTGACTGACTGGATGTGGTTCCACAGTAACTCACTGACTGACTGGATGTGGTTCCACAGTAACTCACTGACTGACGACTGGATGTGGTTCCACAGTAACTCACTGACTGACTGACTGGATGTGGTTCCACAGTAACTCACTGACTGACTGGATGTGGTTCCACAGTAACTCACTGACTGACTGACTGGATGTGGTTCCACAGTAACTCACTGACTGACTGACTGGATGTGGTTCCACAGTAACTCACTGACTGACTGGATGTGGTTCCACAGTAACTCACTGACTGACTGGATGTGGTTCCACAGTAACTCACTGACTGACTGACTGGATGTGGTTCCACAGTAACTCACTGACTGACTGGATGTGGTTCCACAGTAACTCACTGACTGACTGACTGGATGTGGTTCCACAGTAACTCACTGACTGACTGACTGGATGTGGTTCCACAGTAACTCACTGACTGACTGACTGGATGTGGTTCCACAGTAACTCACTGACTGACTGGATGTGGTTCCACAGTAACTCACTGACTGACTGGATGTGGTTCCACAGTAACTCACTGACTGACTGACTGGATGTGGTTCCACAGTAACTCACTGACTGACTGACTGGATGTGGTTCCACAGTAACTCACTGACTGACTGGATGTGGTTCCACAGTAACTCACTGACTGACTGGATGTGGTTCCACAGTAACTCACTGACTGACTGACTGGATGTGGTTCCACAGTAACTCACTGACTGACTGACTGGATGTGGTTCCACAGTAACTCACTGACTGACTGACTGGATGTGGTTCCACAGTAACTCACTGACTGACTGACTGGATGTGGTTCCACAGTAACTCACTGACTGACTGGATGTGGTTCCACAGTAACTCACTGACTGACTGACTGGATGTGGTTCCACAGTAACTCACTGACTGACTGGATGTGGTTCCACAGTAACTCACTGACTGACTGGATGTGGTTCCACAGTAACTCACTGACTGACTGGATGTGGTTCCACAGTAACTCACTGACTGACTGGATGTGGTTCCACAGTAACTCACTGACTGACTGACTGGATGTGGTTCCACAGTAACTCTGACTGACTGACTGGATGTGGTTCCACAGTAACTCACTGACTGACTGGATGTGGTTCCACAGTAACTCACTGACTGACTGGATGTGGTTCCACAGTAACTCACTGACTGACTGGATGTGGTTCCACAGTAACTCCTGACTGACTGACTGGATGTGGTTCCACAGTAACTCACTGACTGACTGGATGTGGTTCCACAGTAACTCACCGACTGACTGACTGGATGTGGTTCCACAGTAACTCACTGACTGACTGGATGTGGTTCCACAGTAACTCACTGACTGACTGACTGGATGTGGTTCCACAGTAACTCACTGACTGACTGACTGGATGTGGTTCCACAGTAACTCACTGACTGACTGACTGGATGTGGTTCCACAGTAACTCACTGACTGACTGGATGTGGTTCCACAGTAACTCACTGACTGACTGGATGTGGTTCCACAGTAACTCACTGACTGACTGGATGTGGTTCCACAGTAACTCACTGACTGACTGACTGGATGTGGTTCCACAGTAACTCACTGACTGACTGACTGGATGTGGTTCCACAGTAACTCACTGACTGACTGGATGTGGTTCCACAGTAACTCACTGACTGACTGGATGTGGTTCCACAGTAACTCACTGACTGACTGACTGGATGTGGTTCCACAGTAACTCACTGACTGACTGACTGGATGTGGTTCCACAGTAACTCGACTGACTGACTGGATGTGGTTCCACAGTAACTCACTGACTGACTGGATGTGGTTCCACAGTAACTCACTGACTGACTGACTGGATGTGGTTCCACAGTAACTCACTGACTGACTGGACGTGGTTCCACAGTAACTCACTGACTGACTGACTGGATGTGGTTCCACAGTAACTCACTGACTGACTGGATGTGGTTCCACAGTAACTCACTGACTGACTGGATGTGGTTCCACAGTAACTCACTGACTGACTGACTGGATGTGGTTCCACAGTAACTCACTGACTGACTGGATGTGGTTCCACAGTAACTCACTGACTGACTGGATGTGGTTCCACAGTAACTCACTGACTGACTGGATGTGGTTCCACAGTAACTCACTGACTGACTGGATGTGGTTCCACAGTAACTCACTGACTGACTGACTGGATGTGGTTCCACAGTAACTCACTGACTGACTGGATGTGGTTCCACAGTAACTCACTGACTGACTGACTGGATGTGGTTCCACAGTAACTCACTGACTGACTGGATGTGGTTCCACAGTAACTCACTGACTGACTGGATGTGGTTCCACAGTAACTCACTGACTGACTGACTGGATGTGGTTCCACAGTAACTCACTGACTGACTGACTGGATGTGGTTCCACAGTAACTCACTGACTGACTGGATGTGGTTCCACAGTAACTCACTGACTGACTGGATGTGGTTCCACAGTAACTCACTGACTGACTGACTGGATGTGGTTCCACAGTAACTCACTGACTGACTGACTGGATGTGGTTCCACAGTAACTCACTGACTGACTGGATGTGGTTCCACAGTAACTCACTGACTGACTGACTGGATGTGGTTCCACAGTAACTCACTGACTGACTGACTGGATGTGGTTCCACAGTAACTCACTGACTGACTGACTGGATGTGGTTCCACAGTAACTCACTCACTGACTGACTGGATGTGGTTCCACAGTAACTCACTGACTGACTGGATGTGGTTCCACAGTAACTCACTGACTGACTGGATGTGGTTCCACAGTAACTCACTGACTGACTGACTGGATGTGGTTCCACAGTAACTCACTGACTGACTGACTGGATGTGGTTCCACAGTAACTCACTGACTGACTGGATGTGGTTCCACAGTAACTCACTGACTGACTGGATGTGGTTCCACAGTAACTCACTGACTGACTGACTGGATGTGGTTCCACAGTAACTCACTGACTGACTGACTGGATGTGGTTCCACAGTAACTCACTGACTGACTGGATGTGGTTCCACAGTAACTCACTGACTGACTGACTGGATGTGGTTCCACAGTAACTCACTGACTGACTGGATGTGGTTCCACAGTAACTCACTGACTGACTGACTGGATGTGGTTCCACAGTAACTCACTGACTGACTGGATGTGGTTCCACAGTAACTCACTGACTGACTGACTGGATGTGGTTCCACAGTAACTCACTGACTGACTGGATGTGGTTCCACAGTAACTCGACTGACTGACTGGATGTGGTTCCACAGTAACTCACTGACTGACTGACTGGATGTGGTTCCACAGTAACTCGACTGACTGACTGGATGTGGTTCCACAGTAACTCACTGACTGACTGGATGTGGTTCCACAGTAACTCACTGACTGACTGGATGTGGTTCCACAGTAACTCACTGACTGACTGGATGTGGTTCCACAGTAACTCACTGACTGACTGACTGGATGTGGTTCCACAGTAACTCACTGACTGACTGGATGTGGTTCCACAGTAACTCACTGACTGACTGACTGGATGTGGTTCCACAGTAACTCACTGACTGACTGGATGTGGTTCCACAGTAACTCACTGACTGACTGACTGGATGTGGTTCCACAGTAACTCACTGACTGACTGACTGGATGTGGTTCCACAGTAACTCACTGACTGACTGACTGGATGTGGTTCCACAGTAACTCACTGACTGACTGGATGTGGTTCCACAGTAACTCACTGACTGACTGGATGTGGTTCCACAGTAACTCACTGACTGACTGGATGTGGTTCCACAGTAACTCACTGACTGACTGACTGGATGTGGTTCCACAGTAACTCACTGACTGACTGGATGTGGTTCCACAGTAACTCACTGACTGACTGGATGTGGTTCCACAGTAACTCACTCGACTGACTGGATGTGGTTCCACAGTAACTCACTGACTGACTGACTGGATGTGGTTCCACAGTAACTCACTGACTGACTGACTGGATGTGGTTCCACAGTAACTCACTGACTGACTGGATGTGGTTCCACAGTAACTCGACTGACTGACTGGATGTGGTTCCACAGTAACTCACTGACTGACTGGATGTGGTTCCACAGTAACTCACTGACTGACTGACTGGATGTGGTTCCACAGTAACTCACTGACTGACTGGATGTGGTTCCACAGTAACTCACTGACTGACTGACTGGATGTGGTTCCACAGTAACTCACTGACTGACTGGATGTGGTTCCACAGTAACTCACTGACTGACTGGATGTGGTTCCACAGTAACTCACTGACTGACTGACTGGATGTGGTTCCACAGTAACTCACTGACTGACTGGATGTGGTTCCACAGTAACTCACTGACTGACTGGATGTGGTTCCACAGTAACTCACTGACTGACTGGATGTGGTTCCACAGTAACTCACTGACTGACTGGATGTGGTTCCACAGTAACTCACTGACTGACTGGATGTGGTTCCACAGTAACTCACTGACTGACTGGATGTGGTTCCACAGTAACTCACTGACTGACTGACTGGATGTGGTTCCACAGTAACTCACTGACTGACTGGATGTGGTTCCACAGTAACTCACTGACTGACTGACTGGATGTGGTTCCACAGTAACTCACGACTGACTGACTGGATGTGGTTCCACAGTAACTCACTGACTGACTGACTGGATGTGGTTCCACAGTAACTACTCACTGACTGACTGGATGTGGTTCCACAGTAACTCACTGACTGACTGGATGTGGTTCCACAGTAACTCACTGACTGACTGGATGTGGTTCCACAGTAACTCACTGACTGACTGGATGTGGTTCCACAGTAACTCACTGACTGACTGACTGGATGTGGTTCCACAGTAACTCACTGACTGACTGGATGTGGTTCCACAGTAACTCACTGACTGACTGGATGTGGTTCCACAGTAACTCACTGACTGACTGACTGGATGTGGTTCCACAGTAACTCACTGACTGACTGACTGGATGTGGTTCCACAGTAACTCACTGACTGACTGGATGTGGTTCCACAGTAACTCACTGACTGACTGGATGTGGTTCCACAGTAACTCACTGTCTGACTGACTGGATGTGGTTCCACAGTAACTCACTGACTGACTGACTGGATGTGGTTCCACAGTAACTCACTGACTGACTGACTGGATGTGGTTCCACAGTAACTCACTGACTGACTGACTGGATGTGGTTCCACAGTAACTCACTGACTGACTGGATGTGGTTCCACAGTAACTCACTGACTGACTGACTGGATGTGGTTCCACAGTAACTCACTGACTGACTGGATGTGGTTCCACAGTAACTCACTGACTGACTGGATGTGGTTCCACAGTAACTCACTGACTGACTGGATGTGGTTCCACAGTAACTCACTGACTGACTGGATGTGGTTCCACAGTAACTGACTGACTGACTGGATGTGGTTCCACAGTAACTCACTGACTGACTGACTGGATGTGGTTCCACAGTAACTCACTGACTGACTGACTGGATGTGGTTCCACAGTAACTCACTGACTGACTGGATGTGGTTCCACAGTAACTCACTGACTGACTGACTGGATGTGGTTCCACAGTAACTCACTGACTGACTGACTGGATGTGGTTCCACAGTAACTCACTGACTGACTGACTGGATGTGGTTCCACAGTAACTCACTGACTGACTGGACGTGGTTCCACAGTAACTCCGACTGACTGACTGGATGTGGTTCCACAGTAACTCACTGACTGACTGGATGTGGTTCCACAGTAACTCACTGACTGACTGACTGGATGTGGTTCCACAGTAACTCACTGACTGACTGGATGTGGTTCCACAGTAACTCACTGACTGACTGACTGGATGTGGTTCCACAGTAACTCACTGACTGACTGACTGGATGTGGTTCCACAGTAACTCACTGACTGACTGACTGGATGTGGTTCCACAGTAACTCACTCACTGACTGACTGGACGTGGTTCCACAGTAACTCACTGACTGACTGGATGTGGTTCCACAGTAACTCACTCGACTGACTGGATGTGGTTCCACAGTAACTCACTGACTGACTGACTGGATGTGGTTCCACAGTAACTCACTGACTGACTGACTGGATGTGGTTCCACAGTAACTCACTGACTGACTGGATGTGGTTCCACAGTAACTCACTCGACTGACTGGATGTGGTTCCACAGTAACTCACTGACTGACTGACTGGATGTGGTTCCACAGTAACTCACTGACTGACTGACTGGATGTGGTTCCACAGTAACTCACTGACTGACTGACTGGATGTGGTTCCACAGTAACTCTGACTGACTGACTGACTGGATGTGGTTCCACAGTAACTCACTGACTGACTGGATGTGGTTCCACAGTAACTCACTGACTGACTGACTGGATGTGGTTCCACAGTAACTCACTGACTGACTGGATGTGGTTCCACAGTAACTCACTGACTGACTGACTGGATGTGGTTCCACAGTAACTCACTGACTGACTGGATGTGGTTCCACAGTAACTCACTGACTGACTGGATGTGGTTCCACAGTAACTCACTGACTGACTGACTGGATGTGGTTCCACAGTAACTCACTGACTGACTGGATGTGGTTCCACAGTAACTCACTGACTGACTGGATGTGGTTCCACAGTAACTCACACTGACTGACTGGATGTGGTTCCACAGTAACTCACTGACTGACTGGATGTGGTTCCACAGTAACTCACTGACTGACTGGATGTGGTTCCACAGTAACTCACTGACTGACTGGATGTGGTTCCACAGTAACTCACTGACTGACTGACTGGATGTGGTTCCACAGTAACTCACTGACTGACTGGATGTGGTTCCACAGTAACTCACTGACTGACTGACTGGATGTGGTTCCACAGTAACTCACTGACTGACTGACTGGATGTGGTTCCACAGTAACTCACTGACTGACTGACTGGATGTGGTTCCACAGTAACTCACTGACTGACTGACTGGACGTGGTTCCACAGTAACTCACTGACTGACTGGATGTGGTTCCACAGTAACTCACTGACTGACTGGATGTGGTTCCACAGTAACTCACTGACTGACTGACTGGATGTGGTTCCACAGTAACTCACTGACTGACTGACTGGATGTGGTTCCACAGTAACTCACTGACTGACTGGATGTGGTTCCACAGTAACTCACTCGACTGACTGGATGTGGTTCCACAGTAACTCACTGACTGACTGACTGGATGTGGTTCCACAGTAACTCACTGACTGACTGACTGGATGTGGTTCCACAGTAACTCACTGACTGACTGACTGGATGTGGTTCCACAGTAACTCACTGACTGACTGGATGTGGTTCCACAGTAACTCACTGACTGACTGGATGTGGTTCCACAGTAACTCACTGACTGACTGGATGTGGTTCCACAGTAACTCACTGACTGACTGACTGGATGTGGTTCCACAGTAACTCACTGACTGACTGGATGTGGTTCCACAGTAACTCACTGACTGACTGACTGGATGTGGTTCCACAGTAACTCGACTGACTGACTGGATGTGGTTCCACAGTAACTCACTGACTGACTGGATGTGGTTCCACAGTAACTCACTGACTGACTGCTGGATGTGGTTCCACAGTAACTCGACTGACTGACTGGATGTGGTTCCACAGTAACTCACTGACTGACTGACTGGATGTGGTTCCACAGTAACTCACTGACTGACTGGATGTGGTTCCACAGTAACTCACCGACTGACTGACTGGATGTGGTTCCACAGTAACTCACTGACTGACTGGATGTGGTTCCACAGTAACTCACTGACTGACTGACTGGATGTGGTTCCACAGTAACTCACTGACTGACTGACTGGATGTGGTTCCACAGTAACTCACTGACTGACTGGATGTGGTTCCACAGTAACTCACTGACTGACTGGATGTGGTTCCACAGTAACTCACTGACTGACTGACTGGATGTGGTTCCACAGTAACTCACTGAGACTGACTGGATGTGGTTCCACAGTAACTCGACTGACTGACTGGATGTGGTTCCACAGTAACTCACTGACTGACTGGATGTGGTTCCACAGTAACTCACTGACTGACTGACTGGATGTGGTTCCACAGTAACTCACTGACTGACTGGATGTGGTTCCACAGTAACTCACTGACTGACTGACTGGATGTGGTTCCACAGTAACTCACTGACTGACTGGATGTGGTTCCACAGTAACTCACTGACTGACTGACTGGATGTGGTTCCACAGTAACTCACTGACTGACTGACTGGATGTGGTTCCACAGTAACTCACTGACTGACTGGATGTGGTTCCACAGTAACTCACTGACTGACTGGATGTGGTTCCACAGTAACTCACTGACTGACTGGATGTGGTTCCACAGTAACTCACTGACTGACTGGATGTGGTTCCACAGTAACTCACTGACTGACTGGATGTGGTTCCACAGTAACTCACTGACTGACTGGATGTGGTTCCACAGTAACTGACTGACTGACTGACTGGATGTGGTTCCACAGTAACTCACTGACTGACTGGATGTGGTTCCACAGTAACTGACTGACTGACTGACTGGATGTGGTTCCACAGTAACTCACTGACTGACTGGATGTGGTTCCACAGTAACTCACTGACTGACTGGATGTGGTTCCACAGTAAATCACTGACTGACTGACTGGATGTGGTTCCACAGTAACTCACTGACTGACTGACTGGATGTGGTTCCACAGTAACTCACTGACTGACTGACTGGACGTGGTTCCACAGTAACTCACTGACTGACTGGATGTGGTTCCACAGTAACTCACTCACTGACTGGATGTGGTTCCACAGTAACTCACTGACTGACTGACTGGATGTGGTTCCACAGTAACTCACTGACTGACTGACTGGATGTGGTTCCACAGTAACTCACTGACTGACTGGATGTGGTTCCACAGTAACTCACTGACTGACTGACTGGATGTGGTTCCACAGTAACTCACTGACTGACTGACTGGATGTGGTTCCACAGTAACTCACTGACTGACTGGATGTGGTTCCACAGTAACTGACTGACTGACTGGATGTGGTTCCACAGTAACTCACTGTCTGACTGACTGGATGTGGTTCCACAGTAACTCACTGACTGACTGGACGTGGTTCCACAGTAACTCACTGACTGACTGACTGGATGTGGTTCCACAGTAACTCACTGACTGACTGGATGTGGTTCCACAGTAACTCACTGACTGACTGGATGTGGTTCCACAGTAACTCACTGACTGACTGACTGGATGTGGTTCCACAGTAACTCACTGACTGACTGGATGTGGTTCCACAGTAACTCACTGACTGACTGGATGTGGTTCCACAGTAACTCACTGACTGACTGGATGTGGTTCCACAGTAACTCACTGACTGACTGGATGTGGTTCCACAGTAACCACTGACTGACTGACTGGATGTGGTTCCACAGTAACTCACTGACTGACTGGATGTGGTTCCACAGTAACTCACTGACTGACTGACTGGATGTGGTTCCACAGTAACTCACTGACTGACTGGATGTGGTTCCACAGTAACTCACTGACTGACTGACTGGATGTGGTTCCACAGTAACTCCTGACTGACTGACTGGATGTGGTTCCACAGTAACTCACTGACTGACTGACTGGATGTGGTTCCACAGTAACTCACTCACTGACTGACTGGACGTGGTTCCACAGTAACTCACTGACTGACTGGATGTGGTTCCACAGTAACTCACTGACTGACTGACTGGATGTGGTTCCACAGTAACTCACTGACTGACTGACTGGATGTGGTTCCACAGTAACTCTACTGACTGACTGGATGTGGTTCCACAGTAACTCACTGACTGACTGGATGTGGGTCCACAGTAACTCACTGACTGACTGACTGGATGTGGTTCCACAGTAACTCACTGACTGACTGACTGGATGTGGTTCCACAGTAACTCACTGACTGACTGACTGGATGTGGTTCCACAGTAACTCACTGACTGACTGGATGTGGTTCCACAGTAACTCACTGACTGACTGACTGGATGTGGTTCCACAGTAACTCACTGACTGACTGGATGTGGTTCCACAGTAACTCACTGACTGACTGACTGGATGTGGTTCCACAGTAACTCACTGACTGACTGGATGTGGTTCCACAGTAACTCACTGACTGACTGGATGTGGTTCCACAGTAACTCACTGACTGACTGACTGGATGTGGTTCCACAGTAACTCACTGACTGACTGGATGTGGTTCCACAGTAACTCACTGACTGACTGGATGTGGTTCCACAGTAACTCACTGACTGACTGGATGTGGTTCCACAGTAACTCACTGACTGACTGGATGTGGTTCCACAGTAACTGACTGACTGACTGGATGTGGTTCCACAGTAACTCACTGACTGACTGGATGTGGTTCCACAGTAACTGACTGACTGACTGACTGGATGTGGTTCCACAGTAACTCACTGACTGACTGGATGTGGTTCCACAGTAACTCACTGACTGACTGACTGGATGTGGTTCCACAGTAACTCACTGACTGACTGACTGGATGTGGTTCCACAGTAACTCACTGACTGACTGACTGGATGTGGTTACACAGTAACTCACTCACTGACTGACTGGACGTGGTTCCACAGTAACTCACTGACTGACTGGATGTGGTTCCACAGTAACTCACTCGACTGACTGGATGTGGTTCCACAGTAACTCACTGACTGACTGACTGGATGTGGTTCCACAGTAACTCACTGACTGACTGACTGGATGTGGTTCCACAGTAACTCACTGACTGACTGGATGTGGTTCCACAGTAAGTCACTCACTGACTGGATGTGGTTCCACAGTAACTCACTGACTGACTGACTGGATGTGGTTCCACAGTAACTCACTGACTGACTGACTGGATGTGGTTCCACAGTAACTCACTGACTGACTGACTGGATGTGGTTCCACAGTAACTCACTGACTGACTGGATGTGGTTCCACAGTAACTCACTGACTGACTGGATGTGGTTCCACAGTAACTCACTGACTGACTGGATGTGGTTCCACAGTAACTCACTGACTGACTGGATGTGGTTCCACAGTAACTGACTGACTGACTGGATGTGATTCCACAGTAACTCACTGACTGACTGGATGTGGTTCCACAGTAACTCACTGACTGACTGACTGGATGTGGTTCCACAGTAACTCACTGACTGACTGGATGTGGTTCCACAGTAACTCACTGACTGACTGACTGGATGTGGTTCCACAGTAACTCACTGACTGACTGACTGGATGTGGTTCCACAGTAACTCACTGACTGACTGACTGGATGTGGTTACACAGTAACTCACTCACTGACTGACTGGACGTGGTTCCACAGTAACTGACTGACTGACTGGATGTGGTTCCACAGTAACTCACTCACTGACTGGATGTGGTTCCACAGTAACTCACTGACTGACTGACTGGATGTGGTTCCACAGTAACTCACTGACTGACTGACTGGATGTGGTTCCACAGTAACTCACTGACTGACTTGATGTGGTTCCACAGTAACTCACTCACTGACTGGATGTGGTTCCACAGTAACTCACTGACTGACTGACTGGATGTGGTTCCACAGTAACTCACTGACTGACTGACTGGATGTGGTTCCACAGTAACTGACTCACTGACTGACTGGATGTGGTTCCACAGTAACTGACTGACTGACTGACTGACTGGATGTGGTTCCACAGTAACTCACTGACTGACTGGATGTGGTTCCACAGTAACTCACTGACTGACTGACTGGATGTGGTTCCACAGTAACTCACTGACTGACTGGATGTGGTTCCACAGTAACTCACTGACTGACTGACTGGATGTGGTTCCACAGTAACTCACTGACTGACTGGATGTGGTTCCACAGTAACTCACTGACTGACTGGATGTGGTTCCACAGTAACTCACTGACTGACTGACTGGATGTGGTTCCACAGTAACTCACTGACTGACTGGATGTGGTTCCACAGTAACTCACTGACTGACTGGATGTGGTTCCACAGTAACTCACTGACTGACTGGATGTGGTTCCACAGTAACTCACTGACTGACTGGATGTGGTTCCACAGTAACTGACTGACTGACTGGATGTGATTCCACAGTAACTCACTGACTGACTGGATGTGGTTCCACAGTAACTGACTGACTGACTGACTGGATGTGGTTCCACAGTAACTCACTGACTGACTGGATGTGGTTCCACAGTAACTCACTGACTGACTGACTGGATGTGGTTCCACAGTAACTCACTGACTGACTGACTGGATGTGGTTCCACAGTAACTCACTGACTGACTGACTGGATGTGGTTACACAGTAACTCACTCACTGACTGACTGGACGTGGTTCCACAGTAACTCACTGACTGACTGGATGTGGTTCCACAGTAACTCACTCACTGACTGGATGTGGTTCCACAGTAACTCACTGACTGACTGACTGGATGTGGTTCCACAGTAACTCACTGACTGACTGACTGGATGTGGTTCCACAGTAACTCACTGACTGACTGGATGTGGTTCCACAGTAACTCACTCACTGACTGGATGTGGTTCCACAGTAACTCACTGACTGACTGACTGGATGTGGTTCCACAGTAACTCACTGACTGACTGACTGGATGTGGTTCCACAGTAACTCACTGACTGACTGACTGGATGTGGTTCCACAGTAACTCACTGACTGACTGGATGTGGTTCCACAGTAACTCACTGACTGACTGGATGTGGTTCCACAGTAACTCACTGACTGACTGGATGTGGTTCCACAGTAACTCACTGACTGACTGGATGTGGTTCCACAGTAACTGACTGACTGACTGGATGTGATTCCACAGTAACTCACTGACTGACTGGATGTGGTTCCACAGTAACTCACTGACTGACTGACTGGATGTGGTTCCACAGTAACTCACTGACTGACTGGATGTGGTTCCACAGTAACTCACTGACTGACTGACTGGATGTGGTTCCACAGTAACTCACTGACTGACTGACTGGATGTGGTTCCACAGTAACTCACTGACTGACTGACTGGATGTGGTTACACAGTAACTCACTCACTGACTGACTGGACGTGGTTCCACAGTAACTGACTGACTGACTGGATGTGGTTCCACAGTAACTCACTCACTGACTGGATGTGGTTCCACAGTAACTCACTGACTGACTGACTGGATGTGGTTCCACAGTAACTCACTGACTGACTGACTGGATGTGGTTCCACAGTAACTCACTGACTGACTGGATGTGGTTCCACAGTAACTCACTCACTGACTGGATGTGGTTCCACAGTAACTCACTGACTGACTGACTGGATGTGGTTCCACAGTAACTCACTGACTGACTGACTGGATGTGGTTCCACAGTAACTCACTGACTGACTGGATGTGGTTCCACAGTAACTCACTGACTGACTGGATGTGGTTCCACAGTAACTGGACAGTTGTTTTTCCTTCTCTGAAGAGGAGAGAGGAAGCAAAGGATGGATGGAGAGAGGGAGCGAAGGATGGATGGAGAGAGGGAGCGAAGGATGGATGGAGAGAGGGAGCGAAGGATGGATGGAGAAACGGTAATATGGAGAGATGAACTGTCATTCAGTATGCCTATCAATATATGTTCTACCACCCAGCCAGTCAGAATCAACAAAAACAACCAATAACAAAATAACACAGACATGATATAACTTCTACCTCCTGGATGAGTTCCAAATGGCCCTATGGTCCCTGGTCTGAAGTAGTGCACTGCATAGGGAATAGGGAGCCCTATGGTCCCTGGTCTGAAGTAGTGCACTGCATAGGGAATAGGGAGCCCTATGGTCCCTGGTCTGAAGTAGTGCACTACATAGGTAACAGCTCTATGTGTTTTCCCATCAAAATGAAATCTTGACTTTCAGCAACACTGTCTCGTCATGTTCCCCTCCCTCTGTGTCCACATCGACTGAATCAGATTAACCTTACATTAGATTAGATTATCATCAAATACATCAGATTAACTTTACAGTACATTAGATTATCATCAAATACATCAGATTAACCTTACAGTACATTAGATTATCATCAAATACATCAGATTAACCTTACATTAGATTAGATTATCATCAAATACATCAGATTAATTTTCCATTAGATTATCATCAAGTACATCAGATTAACTTTACATTAGATTATCATCAAGTACATCAGACTAACTTTACATTAGATTATCATCAAGTACATCAGATTAATTTTACATTAGATTATCATCAAATACCTCAGATTAACTACATTAGATTATCATCAAGTACATCAGATTAACTTTACATTAGATTATCAAGTACATCAGATTAATTTTACATTAGATTATCATCAAGTACATCAGATTAACTTTACATTAGATGATCATCAAGTACATCAGATTAACTTTACATTAGATTATCATCAAGTACATCAGATTAATTTTACATTAGATTATCATCAAATACCACAGATTAACCTAACAGTACATTAGATTATCATCAAATACCTCAGATTAACCTAACAGTACATTAGATTATCATCAAATATATACATTTTTTTCTGTTTTACACTTTCGTGAACTGAATCATGTAATTTTTCTTTGTTGTTCTTTTGTAATGAAACAGTGAATGACTGTTCACAGCCTTGTATGTTCTACACCTTGTTGTTGTTATTATTCTGTGTTTTAAAAGCCTTCCCTGTAGCTCAGTTGGTAGAGCATGGTGTTTGCAACACCAGGGTTGTGGGTTCGATTCCCACGGGGGGCCAGCACAGAAAAAAAAAATGTATGAAATTGTATGAAATGTATGCATTCACTACTGTAAGTCGCTCTGGATAAGAGTGTCTGCTAAATGACTAAAATGTAAAAAAATGTAAAAGACATCTGAGAGAAAATACCAGAAAACCTGTTGGAATGTGGAATAAAAAAAAAACCAAATCTGTAGTTACATTTGTTTGGCATCTCCTGCTGTGATCAGATGTGGTTTTAGTCTGGATAACACTGGATTAGTGACATGAGTGTCGTATGAATTGGACCAAAACGCAGCGGGAATGTGAATACTCATCTTCTTTAATGAAGGAAACCGTAAACACTTAACAAAACAACAAACATCGACGAGAAACAGTCCTGTCAGGTGCAACAAACACTAAACAGGAAACAACTACCCACAAATCCCATAGAAAAAACAACACCGCTACTAAATAGGACCTTCAATTAGAGGCAACGAGGAACAGCTGCCTCCAATTGAAGGTCAAAACAATAAACTAGACATAGAAATAGAAAAACTAGAAAATAGAACATAGAAATACAAAACATAGAACACAACCCAAAAACCCCGACAACACAAAACAAACGTCCACGTCCTGACCAAACTACAATAACAAATAACCTCTTTTACCGGTCAGGACGTGACAATGGGGCCGCGTCCCAAACGGAACCGTATTTCCTGAATTAGTGACATGGGGCCGCGTCCCAAACGGAACCGTATTACCTGAATTAGTGTCATGGGGCTGCGTCCCAAACGGAACCGTATTACCTGAATTAGTGACATGGGGCCGCGTCCCAAACGGAACCGTGTTACCTGAATTAGTGTCATGGGGCCGCGTCCCAAACGGAACCGTATTACCTGAATTAGTGTCATGGGGCCGCGTCCCAAACGGAACCGTATTACCTGAATTAGTGACATGGGGCCGCGTCCCAAACGGAACCGTATTACCTGAATTAGTGACATGGGGCCGCGTCCCAAACGGAACCGTATTACCTGAATTAGTGACATGGGGCCGCGTCCCAAACGGAACCGTATTACCTGAATTAGTGACATGGGGTCGCGTCCCAAACGGAACCGTATTACCTGAATTAGTGTCATGGGGCCGCGTCCCAAACGGAACCGTATTACCTGAATTAGTGACATGGGGGCCGCGTCCCAAACGGAACCGTATTACCTGAATTAGTGACATGGGGCCGCGTCCCAAACGGAACCGTATTACCTGAATTAGTGACATGGGGCCGCGTCCCAAACGGAACCGTATTACCTGAATTAGTGACATGGGGGCCTCGTCCCAAACGGAACCGTATTACCTGAATTAGTGACATGGGGGCCTCGTCCCAAACGGAATCGTGGAGGGGGGAGGGGGAGATCTCTTGTATTCTACCTCTAGAATGGGAGGGGAGGGGGAGATCTCTTGTATTCTACCTCTAGAATGGGAGGGGGAGATCTCTTGTACTCGCCCTCTAGAATGGGAGGGGAGGGGGAGATCTCTTGTATTCTACCTCTAGAATGGGAGGGGGAGATCTCTTGTATTCTACCTCTAGAATGGGAGGGGGAGGGGGAGATCTCTTGTATTCTACCTCTAGAATGGGAGGGGGAGGGGGAGATCTCTTGTATTCTACCTCTAGAATGGGAGGGGAGATCTCTTGTATTCTACCTCTAGAATGGGAGGGGGAGATCTCTTGTATTCTACCTCTAGAATGGGAGGGGGAGGGGGAGATCTCTTGTATTCTACCTCTAGAATGGGAGGGGGAGATCTCTTGTATTCTACCTCTAGAATGGGAGGGGGAGATCTCTTGTATTCCACCTCTAGAATGGGAGGGGAGGGGGAGATCTCTTGTTTTCTACCTCTAGAATGGGAGGGGAGGGGGGAGATCTCTTGTATTCTACCTCTAGAATGGGAGGGGAGGGGGAGATCTCTTGTATTCTACCTCTAGAATGGGAGGGGGAGGGGGAGATCTCTTGTATTCTACCTCTAGAATGGGAGGGAGGAGATCTCTTATATTCTACCTCTAGAATGGGAGGGGGAGATCTCTTGTATTCTACCTCCAGAATGGGAGGGGAGGGGGGAGATCTCTTGTATTCTACCTCTAGAATGGGAGGGGGAGGGGGGAGATCTCTTGTATTCTACCTCTAGAATGGGAGGGGGAGATCTCTTGTATTCTACCTCTAGAATGGGAGGGGGAGATCTCTTGTATTCTACCTCTAGAATGGGAGGGGGAGATCTATTGTATTCTACCTCTAGAATGGGAGGGGAGGGGGAGATCTCTTGTATTCTACCTCTAGAATGGGAGGGGGAGATCTCTTGTTTTCTACCTCTAGAATGGGAGGGGAGGGGGGAAATCTCTTGTATTCTACCTCTAGAATGGGAGGGGGAGGGGGAGATCTCTTGTACTCTACCTCTAGAATGGGAGGAGGGAGATCTCTTGTATTCTACCTCTAGAATGGGAGGGGGAGGGGGAGATCTCTTGTATTCTACCTCTAGAATGGGAGGGGGAGGGGGAGATCTCTTGTATTCTACCTCTAGAATGGGAGGAGGGAGATCTCTTGTATTCTACCTCTAGAATGGGAGGGGGAGGGGGGAGATCTCTTGTATTCTACCTCTAGAATGGGAGGAGGGAGATCTCTTGTACTCTACCTCTAGAATGGGAGGGGGAGGGGGAGATCTCTTGTATTCTACCTCTAGAATGGGAGGGAGGAGATCTCTTGTATTCTACCTCTAGAATGGGAGGGGAGGGGGAGATCTCTTGTATTCTACCTCTAGAATGGGAGGGGAGATCTCTTGTATTCTACCTCTAGAATGGGAGGGGAGGGGGGAGATCTCTTGTATTCTACCTCTAGAATGGGAGGGGGGAGATCTCTTGTATTCTACCTCTAGAATGGGAGGGGGGAGATCTCTTGTATTCTACCTCTAGAATGGGAGGGGAGGGGGAGATCTCTTGTATTCTACCTCTAGAATGGGAGGGGGAGATCTCTTGTATTCTACCTCTAGAATGGGAGGGGGAGGGGGAGATCTCTTGTATTCTACCTCTAGAATGGGAGGGAGGAGATCTCTTGTATTCTACCTCTAGAATGGGAGGGGGGAGATCTCTTGTATTCTACCTCCAGAATGGGTTGGGGGAGGGGGAGATCTCTTGTATTCTACCTCTAGAATGGGAGGGGGAGATCTCTTGTATTCTATCTCTAGAATGGGAAGGGGAGATCTATTGTATTCTACCTCTAGAATGGGAGGGGAGGGGGGAGATCTATTGTATTCTACCTCTAGAATGGGAGGGGGAGATCTCTTGTTTTCTACCTCTAGAATGGGAGGGGGAGGGGGGAAATCTCTTGTATTCTACCTCTAGAATGGGAGGGGGAGGGGGAGATCTCTTGTACTCTACCTCTAGAATGGGAGGAGGGAGATCTCTTGTATTCTACCTCTAGAATGGGAGGGGGAGGGGGAGATCTCTTGTATTCTACCTCTAGAATGGGAGGGGGGAGATCTCTTGTATTCTACCTCTAGAATGGGAGGGGGAGGGGGAGATCTCTTGTATTCTACCTCTAGAATGGGAGGAGGGAGATCTCTTGTATTCTACCTCTAGAATGGGAGGGGGAGGGGGATATCTCTTGTATTCTACCTCTATAATGGGAGGAGGGAGATCTCTTGTATTCTACCTCTAGAATGGGAGGGGAGGGGGGAGATCTCTTGTATTCTACCTCTAGAATGGGAGGGGAGGGGGAGATCTCTTGTATTCCACCTCTAGAATGGGAGGGGGAGATCTCTTGTATTCCACCTCTAGAATGGGAGGGGGAGGGGGGAGATCTCTTGTATTCTACCTCTAGAATGGGAGGGGGAGGGGGGAGATCTCTTGTATTCTACTTCTAGAATGGGAGGGGGAGGGGGAGATCTCTTGTATTCTACCTCTAGAATGGGAGGGGGAGGGGGGAGATCTCTTGTATTCTACCTCTAGAATGGGAGGGGGAGGGGGGAGATCTCTTGTATTCTACCTCTAGAATGGGAGGGGGGAGAAAATGTTTTGAAATCCTGTTTGCTGATATATTTGTAGAATAATGTTTTCTGGATCATTGCACTCTGTTTTGGCTGATGGCACCTGGTGTTGACTCTAGGCCATTGACCTGATTGGGTTACAATGGACGTGTGGAAGGGCTAGACAAGAACAGGGAGAAATTCACAACGTTACAGATTGACTGTAGCGATTTGGTTCGGGGAAAACAATTGAACTGTTTATATGTGACCTAATATGCTAAATAATCGGAGACTGGCTAAGAAAGTCTTCCACACAGACAGAAGTAACAGCCCCAACACACACACACACACACACACCTAAACCAAGGACAATTTTCCAGCCATTCCTGATCAAGGTGAAAAATCCCTACGCTCCACTGCTCATAATCACATGATCACATGACCTGCCGCCACCATCCATCACAGGAGACTGTTTACCTCTCTAACCACCCCCCCCCACCTCTCCCCGCCCCTCAACTACAGTCTGACTCAGGTAGACCCCCTCCCTCTGTGTCCTTATCTCCAGGCTGTACGTTATGTTTCATTTTACTATAAAAAAAAAGAAGCCATTTTTTTTAATGATTATACAGATAACACAGACAGAACAGGTAGAGGTCAGAACACACATCGATCCCCTACCAAATCAAACACAACCCCCCCCCCCATTCTCTAACAGAGTCCCACCCCAAAAACCAGACTTAAAGCAGGCATGATATACAATTAGTAATATAATCAAATAGTAACAAAAAAAAATACAAAGATATTATAAGACAAACAGTAGAATTTGGTTTGGTTTATGGAGTTGTGAATTTAGCTGGATCCATGTCTTCTAAAAAAGGATAAAAAAGTTTGGTTTATTTAAAAAAAAAATGTATGTCACTTAGTGGGTAGCCTAGTGGTTAGAGTTTTGGGCTAGCAACCGAAAGGTTGCAAGTTTGAATCCCTGAGCTGACAAGGTACAAATCTGTCGTTCTGCCCCTGAACAAGGCAGTTAACCCACTGTTCCTAAGCCATCATTGTGTGTGATGCCACTCCTATAGAACTGTTTAGAGGGGCCTCCTGTGATGCCACTCCTATAGAACTGTTTAGAGGGGCCTCCTGTGGTGCCACTCCATAGAACTGTTTAGAGGGGCCTCCTGTGATGCCACTCCTATAGAACTGTTTAGAGGGGCCTCCTGTGATGCCACTCCTATAGAACTGTTTAGAGGGGCCTCCTGTGATGCCACTCCATAGCCCCCTCTTCTAATGCCTTTGATAGTGGTGTTATTACGTACTGCTATGGCTAAAGGCTCAATTGCAATGGCAAACAGCTGAGGGGATAGAGTACAACCCTGTCTTGTCCCACGTTGGAAATAGGATGAAAGGTTATTACTTATGCGCATTGCAGCCACAGGGGAGGAGTATAAAGGACTTTGATCCAGGACATAAAATTGGCACCGAATCCAAATTGTTTGAGAGTATAAAATAAATAATCCCACTCCATTCGATCAAACGCCTTCTCAGCATCAAGTGATAACAATATCTCTGGAGTGTCAGATGAAGAGAGATTATAAAGTGTATTATAAAGATGTCTGATGATGAAAAAGATAATGACGATTTTTAATAACACCAGTTTGATCTGTAAATATAATGTAAGGAAAGGTTTCTTCTGAT
Organism: Salmo salar; assembly: GCF_905237065.1. Taxonomy (NCBI): domain Eukaryota; kingdom Metazoa; phylum Chordata; class Actinopteri; order Salmoniformes; family Salmonidae; genus Salmo; species Salmo salar. The sequence continues at coordinate 85,915,458 of NC_059445.1, forward strand.
AGCAGTAGTGAGTTAGGACACCAAGGGTTTCTTCTGATAGCAGTAGTGAGTTAACCCTTGTTTGGGTCTGTGGGCCCCATTTTCAATGTTTACTAAAAGAAAAATGATACAACAAATTATTTTTTCAACCTGAGACTCATTGGCCTTGGCTCATTTTCTGTGAAGAACATGTAAAATAACACATTTCCATTGAGTGCACACTGTGTTCCCCCCTACACATTTATATTACATATGTGGTGTTCGAGAACACTGGATCCGAGGGTAATAAAAGTGTGTGTGTAGGTGAAAACAAGTAAAAATTAAATAAAATTTGTTGTGTGCCTTCACTCTGTCTTCCTCCTCCCTGGACCTGCTGTTTCAACATAGCACCAAGAACCTTTCTGTCTCCCTGCCTGTCTGCCTGTCTAACGCTTTTCTCGCACTCTTTACCCTTTGTAGTGTGTGAAACTACAAAATGTCTTGCGTGGACCTGCACAATGTTATTACAATACATTATTTCTATACATTATTCGATACATTGTAAAAAATGCAGTATTTTCCCACACTCTACCACAGCCAGGAGCAAATTGGAGGGAGGGACACAACAAATAAATATCTTTGCATATGTGGCTCTTTACCACAATCAATCAGTATGGCAAAAGTAATCTCTGCTCAGAGGGCCTTAGAAAAAAAAAATTGTAGAGAGAGAAGCTAGTATAGAAGGAGCGTCTAGGAGCATCTGACAGAGACATGATCCTCATATTCAGAAAATTATTCATCCACCAAAGTGGAATTGTCTCTGTCAATTCGGAGTCTGACAGTGAGATGGAAGAAGAGGATGAGATTGACCCTCAGCCAGCCCCAGGTCCAGCCCATCAGCAGCCAGCCCCAGGACCAGCCCGTCAGACAGCCAACCCCAGGACCAGCCCGTCAGCAACCAGCCCATCAGCAACCAGCCCCAGGACCAGCCCGTCAGCAACCAGCTCATCAGCCACTTGCAGTAGGAGAAATATGGATATAAAATTTTTTGAAATTTAATGGTCATCTTGCCCAAGGAATGAGCCTCCCAGCATGGCTGCCAATGTGATAAGAATGCAATCAGGGCTGACTCATGCAACCAGGGTTACTCATGTGCAGGACATAAAGTCTTCTTTTCAACTGTTCATCCCAGACACCATCCAGAAAATCATTCTGGACTGAACTAATTTGTAGGGAAGGTGTGTTTTTGGAGAGAGATGGAAGGAGATGGGCCAAACTCATACTTTGGGGTTCTTATCCTTGCTGGTGTTTTCAGATCCAATGGGGAATCCACAGAATCCCTGTGTGATTCAGAAACTGGCAGAAAACTTTTCAGTGCAACAATGTCTCTGGAAAACTTCCACATTATTTCCAGGATTATCCGCTTCGATAAACGAGACACCAGAACAGCTCGGCGGCAGAGAGACGAGCTAGCTGCAATAAGATCCGTGTGGGACAAGTGAGTGGGCCTCCTTCCCCTGTTTTACAACCCTGGTCCCAACGTTACTGTTGATGAACAGCTTATGCCATTTAGGGGCCGCTGCCCCTTCAGGCAGTACATACAGTCTAAACCCACAAAATATGGAATCAAGATCTGGGCTGCCTGTGATGCTGCTTCATCATATGCGTGGAACTTGCAAGTGTATATGGGGAAGTCAGACGGAGAAGCCCCTGAGAAGAACCAAAGGAGGCGGTTTGTCCTGGACGTGACACAGGGACTCCGTTGCCACAACATCCCATTCAATAACTTTTTTACTTCGCACAAGCTGGGACAGGGGCTTCTCAAGAGGATGATGATGATGATGCAAAACACCACACACCATCACACTTCCTCCTCCAAGCTTCACGGTGGGAACCACACTTCATCCGTTCACCTACTCTGCGTCTCACAAAGACACGGCGGTTGGAACCAAAAAATCTCATATTTGGAATCATCAGACCAAAGGACAGATTTACACCGGTCTAATATCCATTGCTTGTGATTTTTGGCCCAAACAAGTCTCTTCTTCTTATTGGTTTCCTTTAGTAGTGGTTTCTTTGCAGCAAATCGACCATGAAGTCCTGATTCACTCACTCTCCTCTGAACAGTTGATGTTTCTGTTACTTGAACTCTGAAGCATTTATTTGCGCTGCAATCTGAGGTGCAGTTAACTCTAATGAACTTATCCTCTGCAGCAGAGATAACTCTGGGTCTTCCTTTCCTGTGGCGGTCCTCTTGAGAGAGAGCTTCATCATAGCGCTTGATGTTTTTTGCGACTGCACTTGAAGAAACTTTCAAAGTTCTTTACATTTTCCTGATTGACTGACCTTCATGTCTTAAAGTAATGATGGACTGTCATTTCTCTTTGCTTATTTGAGCTGTTCTTGCCATAATATAGGACTTGGTCTTTTACCAAATAGGGTTATCTTCTGTATACCACCCCTACCTTGTCACAACACAACTGATTGACTCAAACACATTAAGAAGGAAAGAAATTCCACAAATTCACTTTTAACAAGGCACACCTGTTAATTGAAATGCATTCCAGGTGACTACCTCATGAAGCTGGTTGAGAGAATGCCAAGAGCATGCAAAGCTGTCATCAAGGCAAAGAGCGGCTACTTTGAAGATTCACAAATATAAAATATACTTTGGTTTTTGTAAAAAGAAATGTGGTTATATGATTCCATATGTGTTATTTCATAGGTTTGATTTCTTCACTATTATTCTACAATGCATAAAAATAGTAAAAATTAAGTAAAATCCTGGAATGAGTAGGTGTGTCCAAACTTTTAACTGGTACCATATAAATAACGTAAAGAAAAATGTCTAAAAACCTGTTTTCGGTTTATCATTATTGTGTGTAGATTGATAAAGATCCTTTATTTATTTAATCCATTTTAGAATAAGGCTGTAAGGGGTCTGAATACTTTCCGAAAGCACTGTATATAATACAAATCGAGGACGTTGGAAATGCTTTTCCCGGTTGATTTTATTCTATACTGTGTGCTCTTTTCCCGGTTGGCTGATGGAGAATTGATGATAAAAAGATTATGGGGGGGCCTGTTTTGTTAGACTTCAGTGCGCGGCTTTTGACATTATTGATCGTAGTCTGCTGCTGGAATAAACATACGTGTTATGGCTTTATACCCCCTGCTATAATTGTGGATAAAGAGTTACCTGTCTAACAGAACACAGAGGGTGTTCTTTAACAGTACTTGTACATGTGAGAGATTTTAACATGTTGAAAGCACCGAAAGCACAACTATCTAGCACACAGCACGGACACCCATGCGTACCCCACAAGACATGTCACCGGACGTCTCTTAATTAACATGTCACCTCCTGACCATAGAGAGCTCTTATTTTCTATGGTAGAGTAGATCATGGCGTGACTGGGGGGGGTTATCTAGTTTATTTAGTTCTATGTTTTGGTTCTAGTTTCTGTTTTCTATGTTGGGATTTTGGGATGATCCCCAATTAGAGGGAGCTGGCTTTCGTTGTCTCTAATTGGGGATCATATTTAAGTCGTTGTTTTTTCCCACCTGTGTTTGTGGGAGATTATTTAGAGTTGGTTCATGTTGCACCTCTTTCGTCACGGTTTGTTGTTTGTTTATAGTTTAGTGTTTGTTTGGCTAAGATTCACTTTCTAATAAAAAGATGTGGAACGATATTCACGCTGCGCTTTGGTCCGTTTCATTTACATCATTTAGCAGACGCTCTTATCCAGAGCGACTTACAGTAGTGAATGCAGACATTTCATTTCATGCATTATTTTGTTTTGTTTGTACTGTTAGTCTGTTAGTTTGTACTGTTTCTACACACAGTCGTGACATAACAGTCCCCAAGTCCAGAAGAGACTATGGGGGGAAGACACACAGTACTACGGGTTCCCTTCCATGTCCCTCGGTTCAATACAATATGTTTATTTAGCTGATACCTGTGGATGTATATTTAGTGTCCTGGGCTTTCAGCCACCCAATAAGACAGACTGACGGATGAGTGTTTCCAGGCAACCTGAAAGCAGGAAGAAGAGAGTAATATGATCACTCAGGAACATTGTGTTATCTCCCTCTGTTTGCATATCATTCCCTTCATCTCTCCTTCCCTCCATTCCTCCTTCCCTTCATCCCTCCTTCCCTTCATCCCTCCTTCCCTTCATCCCTCCTTCCCTCCATCCTAAACCTGTGGGATCATCTATAAAATAGACTTTTTTTTTATTTTTTACAAAATTTCAGTAAGGACTCAGGATCCACATCGGTAACATGAAGGCTAAATCACATATTCAGCATTATATTCAGGTTGTCTAGGCAGGAGAGATGACATTATATTCAGCATTATATTCAGGTTGTCTAGGCAGGAGAGATGACATTATATTCAGGTTGTCTTGGCAGGAGAGGTGGCATTATAATCAGGTTGTCTAGGCAGGAGAGGTGACATTATAATCAGCATTATATTCAGGTTGTCTAGGCAGGAGAGATGACATTATATTCAGGTTGTCTAGGCAGGAGAGGTGACATTATAATCAGCATTATAATCAGGTTGTCTAGGCAGGAGAGATGACATTATATTCAGGTTGTCTTGGCAGGAGAGGTGACATTATATTCAGCATTATATTCAGATTGTCTAGGCAGGATAGATGACATTATATTCAGGTTGTCTTGGCAGGAGAGGTGACATTATAATCAGCATTATAATCAGGTTGTCTAGGCAGGAGAGATGACATTATATTCAGGTTGTCTTGGCAGGAGAGGTGACATTATATTCAGGTTGTCTAGGCAGGAGAGGTGACATTATAATCAGCATTATAATCAGGTTGTCTAGGCAGGAGAGGTGACATTATAATCAGCATTATATTCAGGTTGTCTAGGCAGGAGAGATGACATTATATTCAGGTTGTCTTGGCAGGAGAGGTGACATTATAATCAGCATTATAATCAGGTTGTCTAGGCAGGAGAGATGACATTATATTCAGGTTGTCTTGGCAGGAGAGGTGACATTATATTCAGGTTGTCTAGGCAGGAGAGGTGACATTATAATCAGCATTATAATCAGGTTGTCTAGGCAGGAGAGATGACATTATATTCAGGTTGTCTTGGCAGGAGAGGTGACATTATATTCAGGTTGTCTAGGCAGGAGAGGTGACATTATAATCAGGTTGTCTAGGCAGGAGAGATGACATTATATTCAGGTTGTCTTGGCAGGAGAGATGACATTATAATCAGGTTGTCTTGGCAGGAGAGAAGACATTATAATCAGCATTATATTCAGGTTGTCTTGGCAGGAGAGATGACATTATATTCAGGTTGTCTTGGCAGGAGAGGTGACATTGATAAACTGTCCATTATGTCTTTGCTACCATTCATCTCAGGTCAAGATGTATCATGGGTAATATTTTGTATTGTGGGTCATTTGATTATGTATCCCCTGGCAGCTGGGACCATATAATGATGTCATCATGTTGATGACAACAAGACATAGGTGTGTGTGTGTGTGTGTGTGTGTGTGTGTGTGTGTGTGTGTGTGTGTGTGTGTGTGTGTGTGTGTGTTTGTTTTATGCATTTCGTACAGATGTGATATTCCTAAATAATACATTTGCAGCATGGGTGAACACGATTATCTAGTGACACTACAAACAGAAGATTACACACACACACACACACACACACACACACACACACACACACACACACACACACACACACACACACACACACACACACACACACACACACACACACACACACACACACACACCTATGTCTTCATATGGTCCCATTGTAAATATTCTGTAGGCAGAATGAATAGAACAGAAGATTACTGCATTGCATTGTAAACATTCTGTAAACATTCTGTAAACATTCTGTAAACATTCTTTGGTAAATATTATATTAAAATGCATTCCTTGGCAACTACAGACCTACTGTCACTTCCCAAATAACATCCTATTTCCTATATAGTGTACTACTTTTGACCAGAGCCGTAAGGGAGACTGGTCAATAGTGCATTTGAAAGGGAATAGGTTACCATTTAGGACTTAAAGAGATTCATATTGGCCTCTTCCTCTCATGCTGTATAAACAGTGTCATCTGTCTTTCCTGTGCTAATGGCCCTGCCTGGAGAGATATTGGTCATTATTGCCCGGTAACATTGACCGGCTCCGGGAGACCGTCAGTTACGCGTGGAGGGGTTTTTGACTAATCATTGATATATCTGCTGTTGACTGGCGGCCCCGGGGGAAGAGGGAGGGGAAGAGGTGCTGGAGTTGTCGCATCCATTTGCGTTTATAGGCTAGCTAGTAACCGGCTGTTTGCGCTTCAGAGAACACAACAAGTAGGGACAGTATGCCTACTAAAGTAGCCTAGCTACTGGTTTTATGGATTATATAGGATATCGATTTGTATAATTAAGTCTATAATGGTTTATATTACGGTAAATGACCTCACTCAATTTAACGCAGTCGGCGCGATGCAACTCCCTCGTTTCATGACGTTTGTTCTGGTCATTTCTTGTGAGTTGTACCGGGCGGTCGCGGGTCCAGGCGCTGGGTTGAAGACGTGGGAGAGATTTAGTAAATTGGACTATCCCGGTGACAAGGCTTTCCTCTACGACACCTTTCCTGACAACTTTATGTGGGCGGTTGGAACGGCAGCTTACCAGGTGGAGGGTGCGTTTGAGAAAGACGGGAAGGGCCTGTCCATTTGGGACACTTTTACGCGCGGCGGGAACCGGATCGCTACCGGGGACGTTGGCAGCGACAGCTACCATAACATCCAAAGCGACGTCCGCGCATTGAAACAGCTCGGGGTCAGTCATTACCGCTTCTCACTCTCGTGGTCGCGGATATTTCCAAACGGCAGCCGCGGTAGTTACAACGAGATCGGTACCAACTACTACCGGACGTTAATTCGGAAGTTGAAGGAGATCAACGTGCAGCCGGTGATCACGTTATATCACTGGGATTTACCTGACAACCTGCAGAGAACGTTCGGCGGGTGGAGCGACCCAGCGCTCGTGGAGCTTTTCCGTGATTATGCAGATTTCTGTTTCCAAACATTCGGTGATGATGTGAAGTATTGGATCACGATAGACAACCCGTTCCTGGTGGCGTGGAACGGGTACGGGACTGGGAAGGTGGCTCCGGGAATCAAGAATGACCCGGACCTGCCGTTTAGAGTGGGACACAACCTCCTCAAGGTGAGAGAGAGCACTAAATCACAAATTCCGTTCAAAAATAGCACACTATTCCCTATATAGTGCAATGCTTTTGACCAGGTTCAAAATAGTGCACTATGAAGGGAATGTGGATGTAATTTAGGACGTAAACAGACTGCACCTGATCAACTCTGCGTCAGATTCTATTTACTGGAATGCCACTGTATGACATTATAGCTGTCGTCATTAGAGGACCACAATGTAAAAATACTGTCATTTGTTTACAAATATGTTGTGTTAAATATTCTCCATGATTTAAAATTCATTGTGTTGCTTGAATTGAGGTTCAAAATTGTCAAATACATCAAATTAAATCACGGAAAAGTAGAATAATCTCATATGAAATAAATTGTTTTGAATGTAAAAACAAATATGTATTTCCATCCCTCTGTCTCTTTCTCTCCTCTCCTCCTCTCCCCTCCTCTCTCCTCCTCTCTCCTCCTTTCCCCCCCTCTCCTCTCCTCTCCTCCCTCCTCCTCTTTCCTCCTCTCCCCTCCTCTCTCCTCCTCTCTCCTCCTCTCTCCTCCTCTCCCCTCCTCCCTCCTCCTCTCCCCTCCTCTCTCCTCCTCTCTCCTCCTCTCCCCTCCTCTCTCATCCTCTCTCCTCTCTCCTCCTCTCCCCTCCTCCCTCCTCCTCCCTCCTCCTCTCTCCTCCTCTCCCCTCCTCTCTCCTCCTCTCTCCTCTTCTCCCCTCCTCTCCCCTCCTCTCTCCTCCTCTCCCCTCCTCTCTCCTCCTCTCTCCTCCTCTCCCCTCCTCTCCCTCCTCTCCCCTCCTCTCTCCTCCTCTCCCCTCCTCTCCCCTCCTCCCTCCTCCTCTCTCCTCCTCTCTCCTCCTCTCTCTTCCTCTCCTCCCCCCTCTCCCCTCCTCCCCCCTCTCCTCCTCTCCCCTCCTCCTTTCCCCTCCTCCCCCCCTCTCCCCTCCCCTCTCTCCTCCTTTCCCCTCCTCTCCCCTCCTCCCCTCTCCCCTCCTCCCCCTCCTCCCCCTCTCCCCTCCTCCCCCTCTCTCCTCCTCTCCCCTCCTCCCCCCCAGGCTCATGCTGCAGCGTGGCACCTCTACGACCGCCACTACCGGCCCCAGCAGCAAGGGAAAGTTTCAATGGCGCTGGCCTCCCATTGGATCAAGCCCAGCAGGACGCGACGTGAGAGCCTGCAGGCGTGCCAGTGGTCCCTGGACTTCGTGTTGGGCTGGTTCGCCAGACCCCTCTTCACTGATGGAGATTACCCCCCCAGCATGAAGCACAACCTGTCCCACCGTCTGCCCTCCTTCACACAGGCACGTTAGCCCGGGGTTAGCCTAGACCTGAATACTAGTATAGAGACTAGCCCCACTCTACCACCGCCTGCCCTCCTTCACACAGGCACGTTAGCCCGGGGTTAGCCTAGACCTGAATACTAGTATAGAGACTAGCCCCACTCTACCACCGCCTGCCCTCCTTCACACAGGCACGTTAGCCCGGGGTTAGCCTAGACCTGAATACTAGTATAGAGACTAGCCCCACTCTACCACCGCCTGCCCTCCTTCACACAGGCACGTTAGCCTGGGGTTAGCCTAGACCTGAATACTAGTATAGAGACTAGCCCCACTCTACCACCGCCTGCCCTCCTTCACACAGGCACGTTAGCCCGGGGTTAGCCTAGACCTGAATACTAGTATAGAGACTAGCCCCACTCTACCACCGCCTGCCCTCCTTCACACAGGCACGTTAGCCCGGGGTTAGCCTAGACCTGAATACTAGTATAGAGACTAGCCCCACTCTACCACCGCCTGCCCTCCTTCACACAGGCACGTTAGCCCGGGGTTAGCCTAGACCTGAATACTAGTATAGAGACTAGCCCCACTCTACCACCGCCTGCCCTCCTTCACACAGGCACGTTAGCCCGGGGTTAGCCTAGACCTGAATACTAGTATAGAGACTAGCCCCACTCTACCACCGCCTGCCCTCCTTCACACAGGCACGTTAGCCCGGGGTTAGCCTAGACCTGAATACTAGTATAGAGACTAGCCCCACTCTACCACCGCCTGCCCTCCTTCACACAGGCACGTAGAATAGAATAGGCCCTTACTCTCTGTCCCAAATGGCACGCTATTCCCTCTAAAAGTGCACTTGTTTTGATCAGGACCCTGTTCCCTTTAGAAAGTTATATTGTTATTATATTTTGCAACAGATTGAAAGTTATTCTCCTCTCCTCTCATCCCCTCTCCTCTCATCTCATCTCCTCTCCTCTCATCCCCTCTCATCCCCTCTCTTCTCATCTCCTCTCATTCCCTCTCCTTCCCTCTCCTCTCATCTCCTCTCCTCTCCTCTCACATCCTCCCATCTCCTCCCATCTCCTCCCATATCCTCCCATCTCCTCTCATCTCCTTCCATCTCCATCCCCTCCCATCTCCTCTCATCCCCTCCCATCTCCTCCCATCCCCTCCCATCTCCTCTCCTTTCCTCTATCCAGGCAGAGAGGGATGAAGTGAGGGGGACCGCAGACTTCTTTGCTCTGTCCCATGGTCCTTCTCTGAGCTACCAGCTGATCGACGCCAGTCTCAAATTTGGCCAGATTGAAGTTCTGGATCTGAGGATGCTGCTATACTGGATTAGAGCAGAGTACGACAACCCACCCATCTACATAGTAGAGAGTGGCTGGTAGGTTACTGTCGTGCATCGCGTTGTGTCGTGTTATGGAAATATACCACAACTCAGGCTGTGATATGAATGAGAAGCAGCTATGTTATATTATGATATGAACTGTAGTCTATGTTATGTCGTGTTATAATATGTTATGAACTGTACTAATAACTGTTACTACTACATAATGACACAGGGTTGTCCAGGGAGATATCAAGACAGAGGACGTAGAGCTCGCCAGCTTGTAATCCTCTGAAACGGAAATGAGTTGCCTCTGGTTCGTTCAGCCATTCATACGGGGGAAATTAATGGGGAAAGAATGGGGTTTTGGGATTAACGCAAATAAGGTCTGAGGTTAATACAGGTTTAGGATATTTTATAGTTTTTTTTCTATGAGGTAATATCAGTCTGTTGACATGACCTTTAAGAATTATGAAACTATTGTGTGCTTTAAGTGCTTGTTTTGGAAAGTATTCAGACCCCTTGACTTTTTCCACATTTTGTTACGTTTCATCCATTCTAAAAAAAAAAAATCCTCATCAATCTACTGTAACAGTCGTGGCCAAACGTTTTGAGAATGCAAGGAAATACGTGCCGTCATCATTGCTTTGCACAAAAAGGGCTTCACAGGCAAGGATATTGCTGCCAGTAAGATTGCACCTAAATCAACCATTTATCGGATCATCAAGAACTTCAAGGAGAGCGGTTCAATTGTTGTGAAGAAGGCTTCAGGGCGCCCAAGAAAGTCCAGCAAGCGCCAAGACCGTCTCCTAAAGTTGATTCAGCTGCGGGATCGGGGCACCACCAGTACAGAGCTTGCTCAGGAATGGCAGCAGGCAGGTGTGAGTGCATCTGCACGCACAGTGAGGTGAAGATTTTTGGAGGATGGCCTGGTGTCAAGAAGGGCAGCAAAGAAGCCACTTCTCTCCAGGAAAAACATCAGGGACAGACTGATATTCTGCAAAAGGTACAGGGATTGGACTGCTGAGGACTGGGGTAAAGTCATTTTCTCTGATGAATCCCCTTTCCGATTGTTTGGCGCATCCGGAAAAAAGCTTGTCCGGAGAAGACAAGGTGAGCGCTACCATCAGTCCTGTGTCATGCGAACAGTAAAGCATCCTGAGACCATTCATGTGTGGGGTTGCTTCTCAGCCAAGGGAGTGGGCTCACTCACAATTTTGCCTAAGTACACAGCTATGGATAAAGAAATGGTACCAACACATCCTCTGAGAGCAACTTCTCCCAACCATCTAGGAACAGTTTGGTGATGAACAATGCCTTTTCCAGCATGATGGAGCACCTTGCCATTAGGCAAAAGTGATAACTAAGTGGCTCGGGGAACAAAACATCGATATTTTGAGTCCATGGCCAGGAAACTCCCCAGACCTTAATCCCATTGAGAATTTGTGGTCAATCCTCAAGAGGCGGGTGGACAAACAAAAACCCACAAATTCTGACAAACTTCAAGCATTGATTATGCAAGAATGGGCTGCCATCAGTCAGGATGTGGCCCAGAAGTTAATTGACAGCATGCCAGGGCGGATTGCAGAGGTCTTGAAAAAAAAGTGTCAACACTGCAAATATTGACTCTTAGCGTCAACTTCATGTAGTTGTCAATAAAAGCCTTTGACACTTATGAAATGCTTGTAATTATACTTCAGTATTCCACAGTAACATCTGCCAAAAATATCTAAAGACACTGAAGCAGCAAACTTTGTGGAAATTAATATTTGTGTCATTCTCAAAACCTTTGGCCACGACTGTACAATTCAACATAATGACAGAGTGAAAACAGGTTTTTAGAATTTTGTTATTAAAATTAAAACTGAAATATCTTATTTATGTAGGTATTCAGACCCTTTGCTATGAGACTCAAAATTGAGCTCAGGAATCACGGCACAAGTCAAGACCCAGATGCAGACACAGGAGGCAGATGTTTGGAGTCTCACAATGTTTATTAATCCAAAGGGGTAGGCAAGAGAATGGTCGAAAAGGTCAAAACCAGTTCAGAGTCCAATAGGTACTAAAGGGAAGGCAGGATGATCAGGCAGGTGGGAAAGTAGTCCATAGTCAGGCAGTGGTCAAAACAGGGAAGACTAGCAAAATAAAATAGAAAAGGAGTACGGGTAAAAAAAATACATGCTGGTTGACTTGACTAAACATACAAGACGAACTGGCACAGAGAGACAGGAAACACAGGGATAAATACACTGGGGCAGAGAGACAGGAAACACAGGGATAAATACACTGGGGAAAATAAGCTACACCTGGAGGGGGTGGAGACAATAACGAGGAAACTGATCAGGGTGTGACACTCAGATGCATCCTGTTTCCATTGATCATCCTTTTAAAAAAAAAAAAACATTTTTACCTTTAATAACTAGGCAAGTTAGGAACACATTCTTATTTACAATGACGGCCTAGGAACAGTGGGTTAACTGCCTTGTTCAGGGTCAGAACGACAGATTTTTATCTTATCAGCTCGGGGATTTGATCTTGCAACCTTTCAGTTGACAGTTACTAGTCCAACGCTCTAACCACTAGGCTACCTGCCACCTAGTGGTTATGCGGCAGGTATCCTTGACATCCTTGAGATGTTTTACAAGTTGATTGGAGTCCACCTGTGGTACATGGAATTAATTGGACATGATTTGGAAAGGAACACACCTGTCTATATAAGGTCTCACAGTTGACAGTGCATATCAGAGCAAAAACCAAGCCATGAGGTTGAAGGAATTGTCCGTTGAGCTCCGAGACAGGATTGTCTCGAGGCACAGATCTGGGGAAGGGTACCAAAACATTTCTGCAGCATCGAAGGTCCCCAAGAACACGGTGGCCTCCATCAGTCTTAAATGGAAGAAGTTTGGAACCACCAAGACTTCCTAAAGCTGGCCGCCCGGCCAAACTGACCAATCAGGGGAGAAGGGCCTTGGTCAGGGAGGTGACCAAGAACCTGATGGTCACTCTGACAGAGTTTCAGAGTTCCTCTGTGGAGATGGGACAACCTTCCAGAAGGACAACCATCTCTGCAGCATTCCACCAAATCAGGCCTTTATGGTAGAGTGGCCAGACCGGAAGCCACTCCTCAATAAAAGGCACATGACAGCCCGCTTGGAGTTTGCCAAAAGGCACCTAAAGACTCTCAGACCATGAGAAACAAGATTCTCTGGTTTGATGAAACTAAGATTAAACTATTTGGCCTGAATGCCAAGCGTCAAGTCTGGAAGAAACCTGGCACCATCCCTACGGTGAATCATGGTGGTGGCAGCATCATGCTGTGGGGATGTTTTTCAGCGGCAGGGACTGGGAGACTAGTCAGGATCAAGGGAAAGATGAACGGAGCAAAGTACAGAGAGATCCTTAATGAAAACCTGCTCCAGAGCGCTCAGGACCTCAGATTAGGGCGAAGGTTCACCTTCCAACAGGACAACGACCCTAAGCACAGAGCCAAGACAACGCAGGAGTGGCTTCGGGACAAGTTGCTAAATGTCCTTGAGTGACCCAGTCAGAGCCCGGACTTGAACCCGATTGAACATCTCTGGAGAGACCTGAAAATAGCTGTGCAGCGACGCTCTCCATCCAACCTGACAGAGTTTGAGAGGATCTGCAGAGAAGAATGGGAGCAACTCCCCAAATACAGGTGTGCCAAGCTTGTAGTGTCATACCCAAGAAGACTGGAGGCTGTAATGGCTGCCAACGGTGCTTCACCAAAGTACTGAGTAAACGGTCTGAATACTTAAATGTGACATTTCATTATTTATATATATATTTATCTGTATCTGCGAACATTTCTAAAAAACTGTTTTTGCTTGTCATTATGGGCTGTTGTGTGTATATTGATGAGGGAAAGAAAGTATTTAATACATTTTAGAATAAGGTTGTAAACGTAACAAAATATGGAAAAAGTCAAGGGGTCCGAATACTTTCTGAATGCAGTGACGTTAGCTGATGGATATTATAAGATATCCTTAGCCTGTGTTTACCACAAACCTTATTTTCAGCGTTTATCCAAAACCCCTACAAAAACCCCATTCATTTCGCCATAGACTTTGGCCAACAAGCCATGGCAGAGTTAATGCCTACTGAAAGATTATTAGTCTCTATTATGTTATGCTATGCTGTTAATATGCTGTTATTATGCTGTTACTATGCTGTTCATATGCTGTTATTATCCTGTTAATATGCTGTTATTATGCTGTTCATATGCTGTTATTACGCTGTTATTATGCTGTTATTAAGCTGTTCATATGCTGTTATTATTACAGTGCATTCAGAAAGTATTCAGACCTATTGACTGCCTTCATGACTCGTGACTGCCAGTGTGGTGGTAATACAGTCAACGCAACAGCCCTAGTCTATGTTATGAACTGTAGTCTATGTTATGAACTGTAGTCTATGTTATGAACTGTAGTCTGTTATGAACTGTAGTCTGTTATGAACTGTAGTCTGTTATGAACTGTAGTCTATGTTATGAACTGTAGTCTATGTTATGAACTGTAGTCTGTTATGAACTGTAGTCTGTTATGAACTGTAGTCTATGTTATGAACTGTAGTCTGTTATGAACTGTAGTCTATGTTATGAACTGTAGTCTATGTTATGAACTGTAGTCTATGTTATGAACTGAAGTCTGTTATGAACTGTAGTCTGTTATGAACTGTAGTCTGTTATGAACTGTAGTCTATGTTATGAACTGTAGTCTGTTATGAACTGTAGTCTGTTATGAACTGTAGTCTGTTATGAACTGTAGTCTATGTTATGAACTGTAGTCTGTTATGAACTGTAGTCTGTTATGAACTGTAGTCTATGTTATGAACTGTAGTCTATTTATGAACTGTAGTCTGTTATGAAACTGTAGTCTATGTTATGAACTGTAGTCTATGTTATGAACTGTAGTCTGTTATGAACTGTAGTCTGTTATGAACTGTAGTCTATGTTATGAACTGTAGTCTGTTATGAACTGTAGTCTGTTATGAACTGTAGTCTATGTTATGAACTGTAGTCTATTATGAACTGTAGTCTGTTATGAACTGTAGTCTGTTATGAACTGTAGTCTGTTATGAACTGTAGTCTATGTTATGAACTGTAGTCTGTTATGAACTGTAGTCTATGTTATGAACTGTAGTCTATGTTATGAACTGTAGTCTGTTATGAACTGTAGTCTGTTATGAACTGTAGTCTATGTTATGAACTGTAGTCTGTTATGAACTGTAGTCTATGTTATGAACTGTAGTCTATGTTATGAACTGTAGTCTGTTATGAACTGTAGTCTGTTATGAACTGTAGTCTATGTTATGAACTGTAGTCTATGTTATGAACTGTAGTCTGTTATGAACTGTAGTCTATGTTATGAACTGTAGTCTATGTTATGAACTGTAGTCTGTTATGAACTGTAGTCTATGTTATGAACTGTAGTCTATGTTATGAACTGTAGTCTGTTATGAACTGTAGTCTGTTATGAACTGTAGTCTATGTTATGAACTGTAGTCTGTTATGAACTGTAGTCTGTTATGAACTGTAGTCTATGTTATGAACTGTAGTCTATGTTATGAACTGTAGTCTGTTATGAACTGTAGTCTGTTATGAACTGTAGTCTATGTTATGAACTGTAGTCTTGTTATGAACTGTAGTCTGTTATGAACTGTAGTCTATGTTATGAACTGTAGTCTATGTTATGAACTGTAGTCTATGTTATGAACTGTAGTCTGTTATGAACTGTAGTCTGTTATGAACTGTAGTCTATGTTATGAACTGTAGTCTATGTTATGAACTGTAGTCTGTTATGAACTGTAGTCTGTTATGAACTGAAGTCTGTTATGAACTGTAGTCTGTTATGAACTGTAGTCTGTTATGAACTGTAGTCTATTATGAACTGTAGTCTGTTATGAACTGTAGTCTATTATGAACTGTAGTCTATGTTATGAACTGTAGTCTGTTATGAACTGTAGTCTATGTTATGAACTGTAGTCTGTTATGAACTGTAGTCTATGTTATGAGCTGTAGTCTGTTATGAACTGTAGTCTGTTATGAACTGTAGTCTGTTATGAACTGTAGTCTATGTTATGAACTGTAGTCTATGTTATGAACTGTAGTCTGTTATGAACTGTAGTCTATGTTATGAACTGTAGTCTATGTTATGAACTGTAGTCTATGTTATGAACTGTAGTCTATGTTATGAACTGAAGTCTGTTATGAACTGTAGTCTGTTATGAACTGTAGTCTGTTATGAACTGTAGTCTATGTTATGAACTGTAGTCTGTTATGAACTGTAGTCTGATATGAACTGTAGTCTGTTATGAACTGTAGTCTATGTTATGAACTGTAGTCTGTTATGAACTGTAGTCTGTTATGAACTGTAGTCTATGTTATGAACTGTAGTCTATTTTGATGCTGTAGTCTGGTTTGAAAATGTAGTCTGTTATGAACTGTAGTCTATGTTATGAACTGTAGTCTATGTTATGAACTGTAGTCTGTTATGAACTGTAGTCTGTTATGAACTGTAGTCTGTTATGAACTGTAGTCTATGTTATGAACTGTAGTCTGTTATGAACTGTAGTCTGTTATGAACTGTAGTCTGTTATGAACTGTAGTCTATGTTATGAACTGTAGTCTATTATGAACTGTAGTCTGTTATGAACTGTAGTCTGTTATGAACTGTAGTCTATGTTATGAACTGTAGTCTATGTTATGAACTGTAGTCTGTTATGAACTGTAGTCTATGTTATGAACTGTAGTCTATGTTATGAACTGTAGTCTGTTATGAACTGTAGTCTATGTTATGAACTGTAGTCTATGTTATGAACTGTAGTCTGTTATGAACTGTAGTCTGTTATGAACTGTAGTCTATGTTATGAACTGTAGTCTATGTTATGAACTGTAGTCTGTTATGAACTGTAGTCTGTTATGAACTGTAGTCTATGTTATGAACTGTAGTCTGTTATGAACTGTAGTCTGTTATGAACTGTAGTCTATGTTATGAACTGTAGTCTATGTTATGAACTGTAGTCTGTTATGAACTGTAGTCTATGTTATGAACTGTAGTCTATGTTATGAACTGTAGTCTGTTATGAACTGTAGTCTATGTTATGAACTGTAGTCTATGTTATGAACTGTAGTCTGTTATGAACTGTAGTCTATGTTATGAACTGTAGTCTATGTTATGAACTGTAGTCTGTTATGAACTGTAGTCTGTTATGAACTGTAGTCTGTTATGAACTGTAGTCTATTATGAACTGTAGTCTGTTATGAACTGTAGTCTATTATGAACTGTAGTCTATGTTATGAACTGTAGTCTGTTATGAACTGTAGTCTATGTTATGAACTGTAGTCTGTTATGAACTGTAGTCTATGTTATGAGCTGTAGTCTGTTATGAACTGTAGTCTGTTATGAACTGTAGTCTATGTTCTGAACTGTAGTCTGTTATGAACTGTAGTCTGTTATGAACTGTAGTCTATGTTATGAACTGTAGTCTGTTATGAACTGTAGTCTATGTTATGAACTGTTGTCTGTTATGAACTGTAGTCTGTTATGAACTGTAGTCTATGTTATGAACTGTAGTCTGTTATGAACTGTAGTCTATGTTATGAACTGTAGTCTATGTTATGAACTGTAGTCTATGTTATGAACTGTAGTCTGTTGTGAACTGTAGTCTGTTATGAACTGTAGTCTATGGAATTTACTGTAGTCTAAGTTATGAACTGTAGTCTGTTATGAACTGTAGTCTATGTTATGAACTGTAGTCTATGTTATGAGCTGTAGTCTGTTATGAACTGTAGTCTGTTATGAACTGTAGTCTATGTTATGAACTGTAGTCTGTTGTGAACTGTAGTCTGTTATGAACTGTAGTCTATGGAATTTACTGTAGTCTAAGTTATGAACTGTAGTCTGTTATTAACTGTAGTCTGTTATGAACTGTAGTCTATGTTATGAACTGTAGTCTATGTTATGAGCTGTAGTCTGTTATGAACTGTAGTCATTATGAACTGTAGTCTGTTATGAACTGTAGTCTATGTTATGAACTGTAGTCTAAGTTATGAACTGTAGTCATTATGAACTGTAGTCTGTTATGAACTGTAGTCTATTATATGAACTGTAGTCTATGTTATGAACTGTAGTCTAAGTTATGAACTGTAGTCATTATGAACTGTAGTCTGTTTTGAACTGTAGTCTATGTTATGAACTGTAGTCTGTTATGAACTGTAGTCTGTTATGAACTGTAGTCTGTTATGAACTGTAGTCTAAGTTATGAACTGTAGTCATTATGAACTGTAGTCTGTTATGAACTGTAGTCTGTCATGAACTGTAGTCTATGTTATGAACTGTAGTCATTATGAACTGTAGTCTGTTATGAACTGTAGTCTGTTATGAACTGTAGTCTATGTTATGAACTGTAGTCTGTTATTAACTGTAGTCTGTTATGAACTGTAGTCTATGTTATGAACTGTAGTCTATGTTATGAGCTGTAGTCTGTTATGAACTGTAGTCTGTTATGAACTGTAGTCTATGTTATGAACTGTAGTCTGTTATGAACTGTAGTCTGTTATGAACTGTAGTCTATGTTATGAACTGTAGTCTATGTTATGAGTTGTAGTCTATGTTATGAACTGTAGTCTATTATGAACTGTAGTCTATGTTATGAACTGTAGTCTAAGTTATGAACTGTAGTCATTATGAACTGTAGTCTGTTATGAACTGTAGTCTGTTATGAACTGTAGTCTATGTTATGAACTGTAGTCATTATGAACTGTAGTCTGTTATGAACTGTAGTCTGTTATGAACTGTAGTCTATTATGAACTGTAGTCTATGTTATGAACTGTAGTCTAAGTTATGAACTGTAGTCATTATGAACTGTAGTCTGTTATGAACTGTAGTCTATGTTATGAACTGTAGTCTAAGTTATGAACTGTAGTCATTATGAACTGTAGTCTGTTATGAACTGTAGTCTATGTTATGAACTGTAGTCTATGTTATGAACTGTAGTCTATGTTATGAACTGTAGTCTAAGTTATGAACTGTAGTCATTATGAACTGTAGTCTGTTATGAACTGTAGTCTATGTTATGAACTGTAGTCTGTTATGAACTGTAGTCTGTTATGAACTGTAGTCTGTTATGAACTGTAGTCTAAGTTATGAACTGTAGTCATTATGAACTGTAGTCTGTTATGAACCGTAATTTATCATGAACTGTATTCTATGTTATGAACTGTAGTCATTATGAACTGTAGTCTGTTATGAACTGTAGTCTGTTATGAACCTTAGTCTATGTTATGAACTGTAGTCATTATGAACTGTAGTCTGTTATGAACTGTAGTCTGTTATGAGCTGTAGTCTAAGTTATGAACTGTAGTCATTATGAACTGTAGTCTGTTATGAACTGTAGTCTATGTTATGAACTGTAGTCTATGTTATGAACTGTAGTCATTATGAACTGTAGTCTGTTATGAACTGTAGTCTATGTTATGAACTGTAGTCTATGTTATGAACTGTAGTCTAAGTTATGAACTGTAGTCATTATGAACTGTAGTCTGTTATGAACTGTAGTCTATGTTATGAAATGTAGTGTGTTATGAACTGTAGTCTGTTATGAACTGTAGTCTGTTATGAACTGTAGTCTAAGTTATGAACTGTAGTCATTATGAACTGTAGTCTAAGTTATGAACTGTAGTCATTATGAACTGTAGTCTGTTATGAACTGTAGTCTGTTATGAACTGTAGTCTGTTATGAACTGTAGTCTGTTATGAACTGTAGTCTGTTATGAACTGTAGTCTATGTTATGAACTGTAGTCTGTTATGAACTGTAGTCTGTTATGAACTGTAGTCTGTTATGAACTGTAGTCTATGTTATGAACTGTAGTCTATGTTATGAACTGTAGTCTGTTATGAACTGTAGTCTGTTATGAACTGTAGTCTATGTTATGAACTGTAGTCTATGTTATGAACTGTAGTCTATGTTATGAACTGTAGTCTGTTATGAACTGTAGTCATTATGAACTGTAGTGTGTTATGAACTGTAGTCATTATGAACTGTAGTCTGTTATGAACTGTAGTCATTATGAACTGTAGTGTGTTATGAACTGTAGTCATTATGAACTGTAGTGTGTTATGAACTGTAGTCATTATGAACTGTAGTCTATGTTATGAACTGTAGTCTGTTATGAACTGTAGTCATTATGAACTGTAATGTGTTATGAACTGTAGTCATTATGAACTGTAGTCTGTTATGAACTGTAGTAAGAGCTGTAATTCCTACATGTCATCAGGTTTGTCCAGGGAGACATCAAGACAGAGGACTCTAAGAACATGTACTACCTCAAGAGGTTCATCATGGAGACGCTGAAATGTGAGTAGTCATGGTTATTAACACACACACTGTACCTTTTAGATGATTAACACTGTGGTCAGTCTTTATAGTGCACTACTTTAGACCAGGATCCACTCCTTCTCTGCCTCTCTATATCCCACTACTTTAGACCAGGATCCACTCCTTCTCTGCCTCTCTATATCCCACTACTTTAGACCAGGATCCACTCCTTCTCTGCCTCTCTATATCCCACTACTTTAGACCAGGGTCCTCTCCTTCTCTGCCTCTCTATATCCACCCACTACTTTAGACCAGGGTCCTCTCCTTCTCTGCCTCTCTATATCCACCCACTACTTTAGACCAGGGTCTTCTCCTTCTCTGTCCCACTACTTTAGACCAGGGTCCTCTCCTTCTCTGTCCCACTACTTTAGACCAGGGTCCTTCTCCTTCTCTGTCCCACTACTTTAGACCAGGGTCCTCTCCTTCTCTGTCCCACTACTTTAGACCAGGGTCCTCTCCTTCTCTGTCCCACTACTTTAGACCAGGGTCTTCTCCTTCTCTGCCTCTCTATATTCACCCACTACTTTAGACCAGGGTTCACTCGTTCTCTGCCTCTCTATATCCCACTACTTTAGACCAGGGTTCTCTCCTTCTCTGCCTCTCTATATCCACCCACTACTTTAGACCAGGGTTCACTCGTTCTCCTTCTCTGTCCCACTACTTTAGACCAGGGTCCACTCGTTCAGCTTCTCTGCCTTTCTATATCCACCCATCCCTTTCCTCCTCCCCCACCCCCTCTCTCTGAACCCAAACGTTTAACCCCAAAATAACCCCCTTTCTAGATTGTCTAGATCAGTGGTTCTCATATATCTCCTCGGTGACCCCCAGACGTTTCACAATTTAGCCCTGAACTAGCTCACCTAGTTAAGGGCTTGATTGAATACCTGACGAAGTTGAATCAGTCGTTTTAGCTCTGGGGCCGTACCCACAAGGCATCTCAGTGTTGAATCTTGGTCATAAGTGTTGAGAATAGAGACGTTTACTACTCCTACTCTGATGGTAAAAAAAGAAGCTATTCAAGAAACTTCTTTAGTCATAAAAGTACTACCTAACGGGGCGTGTAGGGGCGGTAGTCTAGTGGTTAGAGTGGAGGGGGGGTAGTCTAGTGGTTAGAGTGTAGGGGGGTAGTCTAGTGCTTAGAGTGGAGGGGCGGCAGGTAGCCTAGTGGTTAGAGTGGAGGGGTGGCAGGTAGCCTAGTGGTTAGAGTGTAGGGGGTAGGTAGCCTAGTGGTTAGAGTGTAGGGGGGGGCGGTAGTCTAGTGGTTAGAGTGTAGGGGCGGCAGGTAGTCTAGTGGTTAGAGTGTAGGGGGGTAGGTAGCCTAGTGGTTAGAGTGTAGGGGCGGTAGTCTAGTGGTTAGAGTGTAGGGGCGGCAGGTAGTCTAGTGGTTAGAGTGTAGGGGCGGCAGGTAGTCTAGTGGTTAGAGTGTAGGGGGGGGGGGCGGTAGTCTAGTGGTTAGAGTGTAGGGGCGGCAGGTAGTCTAGTGGTTAGAGTGTAGGGGGGTAGGTAGCCTAGTGGTTAGAGTGTAGGGGCGGCAGGTAGCCTAGTGGTTAGAGTGTAGGGGCGGCAGGTAGTCTAGTGGTTAGAGTGTAGGGGCGGCAGGTAGCCTAGTGGTTAGAGTGTAGGGGGCAGGTAGCCTAGTGGTTAGAGTGTAGGGGCGGCAGGTAGCCTACTGGTTAGAGTGTAGGGGCGGCAGGTAGTCTAGTGGTTAGAGTGTAGGGGGGTAGGTAGTCTAGTGGTTAGAGTGTAGGGGCGGCAGGTAGCCTAGTGGTTAGAGTGTAGGGGCGGCAGGTAGCCTAGTGGTTAGAGTGGAGGGGCGGCAGGTAGTCTAGTGGTTAGAGTGTAGGGGGGGTAGGTAGTCTAGTGGTTAGAGTGTAGGGGCGGCAGGTAGCCTAGTGGTTAGAGTGTAGGGGCGGCAGGTAGCCTAGTGGTTAGAGTGTAGGGGGGCAGGTAGCCTAGTGGTTAGAGTGTAGGGGGGCAGGTAGCCTAGTGGTTAGAGTGTAGGGGCGGCAGGTAGCCTAGTGGTTAGAGTGTAGGGGCGGCAGGTAGCCTAGTGGTTAGAGTGTAGGGGCGGCAGGTAGCCTAGTGGTTAGAGTGTAGGGGCGGCAGGTAGCCTAGTGGTTAGAGTGTAGGGGCGGCAGGTAGCCTAGTGGTTAGAGTGTAGGGGCGGCAGGTAGTCTAGTGGTTAGAGTGTAGGGGCGGCAGGTAGCCTAGTGGTTAGAGTGTAGGGGCGGCAGGTAGCCTAGTGGTTAGTGTGTAGGGGCGGCAGGTAGTCTAGTGGTTAGAGTGTAGGGGGGCAGGTAGTCTAGTGGTTAGAGTGTAGGGGCGGCAGGTAGCCTAGTGGTTAGAGTGTAGGGGGCGGCAGGTAGCCTAGTGGTTAGAGTGTAGGGCGGCAGGTAGCCTAGTGGTTAGAGTGTAGGGGCGGCAGGTAGCCTAGTGGTTAGAGTGTAGGGGCGGCAGGTAGTCTAGTGGTTAGAGTGTAGGGGGGCAGGTAGTCTAGTGGTTAGAGTGTAGGGGGGGTAGGTAGTCTAGTGGTTAGAGTATAGGGGGGCAGGTAGCCTAGTGGTTAGAGTGTAGGGGGGTGGCAGGTAGTCTAGTGGTTAGAGTGTAGGGGGGGCAGGTAGTCTAGTGGTTAGAGTGTAGGGGGGGTAGGTAGTCTAGTGGTTAGAGTGTAGGGGGGTAGGTAGTCTAGTGGTTAGAGTGTAGGGGGGGCAGGTAGTCTAGTGGTTAGAGTGTAGGGGAGGTAGTCTAGTGGTTAGAGTGGAGGGGCGGCAGGTAGCCTAGTGGTCATTTTTACCCATCCCTGCTAGTGACGACCATATACCAGTCAAAGGTTTAGACACACCTACTCATTCAAGGGTTTTTCTTTATTTTTTTTAAACTATTTTCTACATTGTAGAATAATAGTGAAGACATCAAAACTATGAAATAACACATATGGAATTATATAGTAACCAAAAAAAGTGCTAAACAAATCAAAATATATTTTATATTTGAGGTTCTTCAAAGTAGATACCCTTTGCCTTGATGACAGCTTTGCACACTCTTGGCATTTCTCTCAACCAGCTTCATGAGGCAGTCACCGTGCTCACATTCATGAGGAATGCTTTTCCATCAGTCTTGAAGGAGTTCCCACATATGCTGAGCACTTTTTATACTTTTTTGGGGTGGGGGGGGGGTGTTATATATATATATAGGTTAAAGCCTAGTGAATGTATTTCAAATTTACTGATTCTCTCATATGAACTGTAACTCAGTAAAATCTTTGAAATTGTCGCATATTGCGTTTTTTGTTATATATTTTTTTTTGTTCAGTACAATTAACTAGCATCTCATTTCATACTGTTATACGATGATATTTTCTAAACTTGAACTTGTCGCCGTAGCGATCAAGTACGACGGGGTGAACGTGATTGGCTACACCCACTGGTCTCTGCTGGACGGGTTTGAATGGCACAGAGAGTATGATATTCGCAGAGGCCTGTACTACGTCGACTTCAACACACACAACCTCAAGAGGAGGCCCAAGACCTCGGCCAACTTCTACAAGTCAGTTTTGTATTGATCTATTTTTTGTTGTTGTTGTTGTATTGATTGGTTATGACGATGTTGGTGGTGATGATGATGATGATGATGATGGTGCCTATAATGATGATGGTTACAGGAAGTTGATCCAGAAGAATGGTTTTCCCCAGCTGCCTGAGAACAGACCAGCTCAGGGAGTTTTCCCCTGTGACTTCGCCTGGGGGGTATCCGCCAACTCCATACAGGTCTGTGTGCGTGTGCATGAATACATGAGTGCATATGTGTGTTTGTGTGTGTGTGTGTGTGTGTGTGTGTGTGTGTGTGTGTGTGTGTGTGTGTGTGTGTGTGTGTGTGTGTGTGTGTGTGTGTGTGTGCATGAATACATGAGTGCATGTGTGTGTTTGTGTGTGTGTGCGTGTGCATGAATACATGAGTGCATGTTTGTGTGAGTGTGTGTGTGTGTGTTTGTGTGTGTGTGTGTGTGTGTGTGTGTGTGTGTGTGTGTGTGTGTGTGTGTGTGTGTGTGTGTGTGTGTGTGTGTGTGTGTAGGTTTGTTGGGGGGCCAGGGTAGAAAATGCAAAAGTTAGGTTCACCAAGCACCAGTCTAAAGTCCCAAGGTGGAATGTACATGGAGTATTATAATGACAGTAATGAGGGTTGGGGTATTATAATGAGGGTTGGGGTATTATAATGAGGGTTGGGGTATTATAATGAGGGTTGGGGTATTATAATGACAGTACTGAGGGTTGGGGTATTATAATGAGGGTTGGGGTATTATAATGAGGGTTGGGGTATTATAATGAGGGTTGGGGTATTATAATGACAGTACTGAGGGTTGGGGTATTATAATGAGGGTTGGGGTATTATAATGAGGGTTGGGGTATTATAATGAGGGTTGGGGTATTATAATGAGGGTTGGGGTATTATAATGAGGGTTGGGGTATTATAATGAGGGTTGGGGTATTATAATGAGGGTTGGGGTATTATAATGATAGTACTGAGGGTTGGGGTATTATAATGAGGGTTGGGGTATTATAATGAGGGTTGGGGTATTATAATGAGGGTTGGGGTATTATAATGAGGGTTGGGGTATTATAATGACAGTACTGAGTGTTGGGGTATTATAATGAGGGTTGGGGTATTATAATGAGGGTTGGGGTATTATAATGACAGTACTGAGGGTTGGAGTATTATAATGAGGGTTGGGGTATTATAATGAGGGTTGGGGTATTATAATGAGGGTTGGGGTATTATAATGACAGTACTGAGGGTTGGGGTATTATAATGAGGGTTGGGGTATTATAATGAGGGTTGGGGTATTATAATGACAGTACTGAGTTGTTGGGGTATTATAATGAGGGTTGGGGTATTATAATGAGGGTTGGGGTATTATAATGACAGTACTGAGGGTTGGAGTATTATAATGAGGGTTGGGGTATTATAATGAGGGTTGGGGTATTATAATGAGGGTTGGGGTATTATAATGAGGGTTGGGGTATTATAACGACAGTACTGAGTTGTTGGGGTATTTTATAACGACGGTACTCAGGGTTGCATCAGTCTGGGGCGGCAGTACAGCAAACAGCAGCAGACTGTTCCTGGTAAACCTTTAGCTACATATCAACCTCACTGAAGACACGTTCAAGTTCATCCTGGAGTTAATGTTTGCTCAAATAACTAGTTAAATAACTAGTTAAATATGTAGTTAAATATCTATTTATAAAGGGAAACATTGGGGGGGGTTTTTTTATGCTTGCTCATCGCATCTTTTACACATTGAACTTTCTGTTTTAGAAAAACCATGTAACTGTAAAGGTCTGTATGTAAACCTCTCTGCGAATGTAGGCATGACCGGTACATTGCTTTGGAAACATGGTTATTATTAAACATATCAAACATTATTATATTTATTATTATTATATTATATTTAAACACTGGTGATGTTCTACAAATTGTCCATGGTCGTAAGGGGGATTTGAACCTGCGACCCTGTGTTTTATATTTCATCTCTGACCCCACTACCTGCCTAAGGTCAGCAGCGTGGGTGAAAGTAGATGTCATTTCTAACCTCCTGTGTGGACCTCCTGTGTGTAACGTTTATCACCAAACATTTGTACGAGCCTAAAATCATTAGAATTGCAAAATATAAATCCCTATTAAATCAATTGAATCTCTGTGGGTTTAGTTGTAAAAAAAATATTTAAAAAATGTGTCATTTCACTTTTTACACTGTATGACTTTTTATTGTGGTATAATCACAACCGGTCGCGATGTTTTCATCTGACTGTCTCACTTCAAAGGTCTCTTTTACTAGGCTACACCCGTGCACGTATTTCCGTCTTCCAAACAACAGTGAGTTGTAAATAGAAAGAGATATTTTTTTTACACAAGTCTAAGGACATTTGGCCATTGTCATTAGGTCAGAATTTATGCGTCCGATCATCTCTGCCTTGCAAAATGTGTTCTCGTTGAACCACATCGCATTTCACAGCGTGTTTTCAAGTCCATTCGTACATTTTTTTTTTTTTCATGCCTCTGGCATGCGGTAATGATAAATAATGGCGATTAGCCTACAGTTTTCATGACATTTTTGTTTTTTAATTATTGTGATTGGCTCATGTTTTTACCAGTACGAAGTACCCCAACTATTTACTATACCAAGACACCATGCCGGACCATACCACCTTACATTCAACCCTGGTCAGCAGAAGAATACACATAGTATATACACATAATATAATATATCTTAATGATAAATATATAATATAATATATCTTAATAATAAATATATAATATCTTAATAATAAATATATAATATATCTTAATAATAAATATATAATATAATATATCTTAATAATAAATATATAATATATCTTAATAATAAATATATAATATATCTTAATAATAAATATATAATATATCTTAATAATAAATATATAATATATCTTAATAATAAATATATAATATAATATATCTTAATAATAAATATATAAATAATATATCTTAATAATAAATATATAATATAAATCTTAATAATAAATATATAATATAATATATCTTAATAATAAATATATAATATATCTTAATAATAAATATATAATATAATATACTTAATAATAAATATATAATATATCTTAATAATAAATATATAATATAATATATCTTAATAATAAATATATAAAATATATCTTAATAATAAATATATATAATATATCTTAATAATAAATATATAATATATCTTAATAATAAATAAATATAATATATCTTAATAATAAATATATAATATATCTTAATAATAAATATATAATATAATATATCTTAATAATAAATATATAATATATCTTAATAATAAATATATAATAATATATCTTAATAATAAATATATAATATATCTTAATAATAAATATATAATATATATAAATATATCTTAATAATAAATATATAATATATCTTAATAATAAATATATAATATATCTTAATAATAAATATATAATATATCTTAATAATAAATATATAATATATCTTAATAATAAATATATATTAATATATCTTAATAATAAATATATAATATATCTTAATAATAAATATATAATATATCTTAATAATAAATATATAATATATCTTAATAATAAATATATAATATAATATATCTTAATAATAAATATATAATATATCTTAATAATAAATATATAATATATCTTAATAATAAATATATAATATATCTTAATAATAAATATATAATATATCTTAATAATAAATATATAATATATCTTAATAATAAATATATAATATATCTTAATAATAAATATATAATATATCTTAATAATAAAGAGAAAGAGCCACGTGGACACACAGCCTTTGCTCACTAAAGAAAATAACCCCCATCACTACCCATTATTTGTTTTCCCCATTGGCCTCCTCTTGCGTGCTGCTGCTGCTGCTGGTGTGTGACACAGAAGTCACACAGAGTCACAGTTTATATTTGCTTACACACTGATGCAGGGGTAGATGCCAGCTGGGAGTTACCGTGGTGACAGGGTAACCTTTGCCCTTAAGAAAGAACAGATCAGGATGAACCTGGCCAACCGCAGTGTGTGTGTGTGTGTGTGTGTGTGTGTGTGTGTGTGTGTGTGTGTGTGTGTGTGTGTGTGTGTGTGTGTGTGTGTGTGTGTGTGTGTGTGTGTGTGTGTGTGTGTGTGTGTGTGTGTGTGTGTGTGTGTGTGTGAGTGTGTGTGTGTGTGTGTGTGTGTGTGTGTGTGTGTGTGTGTGTGTGTGTGTGTGTGTGTGTGTGTGTGTGTGTGTGTGTGTGTGTGTGTGAGTGTGTGTGTGTGTGTGTGTGTGTGTGTGTGTGTGTGTGTGTGTCCAGGTGGAGAACTCCAACAGTTTGTAGATCCAGTGTGTGTGTGTGTGTGTGTGTGTGTGTGTGTGTGTGTGTGTGTGTGTGGAGACCACCCCCAGTGTGTGTGTGTGTGTGTGTGTGTGTGTGTGTGTGTGTGTGTCCAGGTGGAGACCACCCCCACCCAGTTTGTAGATCCCAGTGTGTACGTGTGGAACATCACAGGCAACGGGGAGCTGAGGAGGTTAGAAGGGTTTCAGGCCCCGCCGCTCCGCAGGCCACAGCACTGTGCCGACTACGCCACCATCCGCCAACAGGTCGGAGATCTTCTCTACGTTTATACACATAAACAAATGACAACGATATGGCGTGAGGGTAATCTCCCCCTCCCCTCCCACTCAGGTGGAAGAGATTCGTCGTGTGGGAGTCAACCACTTCCACTTCTCTCTCAACTGGTCCTCCCTGGTGCCCAGCGGTAACGTGACCCAGCCAAACACCACCTTACTAGGGTACTGGAGTCAGCTTTCCTCTCCTCTGGACCTCTAGCCATTCCATTTATTTGATAATATTACAGAACTGTACTGAACAAAAAAAAATATATATATATATAAATGCAACAAAGTTACAGTTCAATAAAAGGAAATCAGTAATTTGAAATAAATTCATTTAGGTACTAATCTATGGATTACATTACATGACTTGACAGGGACGCAATCAGAATTCGTTTTTTTCACCACAAAAGGGCTTCATTACAGACGTTTCATCAGCTGTCCGGGGGGGGGTCTCAGATGATCCCGCAGGTGAAGAGGCCGGATGTGGAGGTCCTGGGCTGACGTGGTTACATGGTGCTGCCAAATTCCCTAAAACGATGTTGGAGGTGGTTTATGGTAGTTGTCTGCCAACAGCTCTGGTGGGCGTTCCTGCAGTCAGCGTGACAAATGGCACGCTCCCTCTAATCTTGAGACATCTGTGGCATTGTGTTGTGTGACAAAACTGCACATTTTAGAGTGGCCTTTTATTGGCCCCCCGAGCACAAGGTGCACCTGTGTAATGATCCTGCTGTTTAATCAGCTTCTTGATATGCCACACCTGTCAGGTGGATGGATTATCTTGGTAAAGGAGAAATGCTCACT
Source organism: Salmo salar (assembly GCF_905237065.1). Taxonomy (NCBI): domain Eukaryota; kingdom Metazoa; phylum Chordata; class Actinopteri; order Salmoniformes; family Salmonidae; genus Salmo; species Salmo salar. Next base: position 85,944,619 of record NC_059445.1, read on the forward strand.
AACAGGGATGTAAACACATTTGTGCACAAACATTTGAGAGAAATAAGCTTAATGTGTTTATGGAACATTTCTGGGATATTTTTTTATTTCAGTTCATGAAACACGGGACCAACACTTTACATGTTGCGTTTATATTTTTGTTCAGTGTAGGATATCTGATTCAACTTGTTAACTAATTATTAAACCTGTAACTAGATTAATCAGGTGTGTTAGTTCAGGATCTAAATTGTAAAATGTCTGTAGGAGAGGTTTGAAAAAGGTCTGATTGATTATTAAACATAACTAAACTGGATGAATTACTGCCTGCCTGGCCTCCATCATTCCAGGTACTGGTGCATGAGTAAAAACCTGGAGTTCTGAGTGTATCGGTTAACAGTGTGATGAGAACGCGGACTGGACTAACAGTAATGTTCACTATGTTCCAGGTACTACCGCTGCTTTACGAGCCAGCTGCACCAGGCTAACATCACGTCCATGGTCACCCTGTGGCACCACACACGCCAACGCTCCAGCCTGCCAGCCCCGATGGAGGCAGCGGGAGGCTGGTTCAACAGGTTGGTACCACACACACACACACACACACACACACACACACACACACACACACACACACACACACACACACACACACACACACCACACCCACACACACACACACACCCCACACACACACACACACACACACACACACACGCCACACACACACCCGCACACACACACACACACCACACACCCGCACACACACACACACACACACACCCCACACACACCACCCCACACACACACACACACACACACACACACACACACACACACACACACACACACACACACACACACACACACACGCCACACACACACCCGCACACACCCCCACACACACACACACACACACACACACACACACACACACACACACACACACACACACACACACACACACACACACACGCCACACACACACACACACACACACACACACACACACACACACACACACACACACACACACACACACACACACGCCACACACACACACACACACACACACACACACACACACACACACACACACACACACACACACACACACACACACACACACACACACACACACACGCCAGCGCTCCAGCCTCCCAGCCCCCTGTGGAGGTTGGTACTACCAGAACCAAATCTCGAGTGAGATGTTAAGCTAGTGGAGGAAACGCGACGGAGCCTCTTTTGTAGCAGACAAGTCGTCATCGTCGTGGATCCAAACTTTGGGTTCTACTCAATCAGATCTGCTTTAGTGGAGGTGGGACTGAATTAGAGCCGTCAAATCTACAAGGTGACTCCCGGCATTATACATTGACTCTCACGGAGTCACATTGAGAGAATTCCCATGCAGCGTTTTTAGTTTGAACACTTGAATGTGGGATGTAATCTACACCTCAATCAGGCTGATAGAAACACTCATTATGTAGTGAAATTATTTTCTATAATAGCTGGAACACTCTTAGAAAAAAAGATGCTCTCTAGAACCTTAAAGGGTTCTTCGGCTGTCCACCAGAGAACCCTTTGAAGAACCCTTTTAGGTTCCAGGTAGAATCCTTTTGGGTTCCATGTAAACCCCCCAAAAAAAGGGTTCTATCTGGAGCCTATGGGGACAACCGAAGAACCCTTTTGGAACCCTTTGAAGAGTGTACACTTCCTCGTTCTGACATTTCTAACTCGACCTGGTGTTGCATTGTGACAATGATCAAGAGCAGCTGCTCAACGATTTGACGGGCTCCAATGCAATTATACCTCCGATACCGCCAAAACATCAGCAATACGTGTAGTAACTTGGTATCCTGATCGTTAGCTCTATAGCCACTTCAGACCGGGGACAAGGGGGTAAAACATTAGCAATACGTGTAGTAACTTGGTATCCAAATCGTTAGTTCTATAGCCACTTCAGACCGGGGACAAGGGGGTAACCACACAGATTCCATAGAAAACAGTTACATATTCTATATATTTCCATTCCCCTTAGTCTACTACACTGTTTAGTGATGATTGCGTTGGGTCCAACAGGTGCGGATAGCGTAGCTGAACACGATGTACAATTAAGTGGATGCGGCCTTACTGAATTACCTCAATGACTTTCAACGTGGTACCCGTCATAGGGTGCCACCTTTCCAACAAGTCAGTTCGTCACATTTTTGTTGCCCTGCTAGAGCTGCCCTGTTGTTGCTCCTGGAAACGTCTAGGAGCAACAACGGCTCAGCCGCGAAGTGGTAGGCCACACAAGCTCAGAGAATGGGATCGCCGAGCGCTGAAGCGATGCGGTCCTTGGTTGCAACACTCACACTGTCGAGTTCCAAACTGTCTCTGGAAGCAACGTCAGCACAAGAAGTGTTCGTCGGGAGCTTCATGAAATGGGTTTCCGTGGCAGAGCAGCCGCACACAAGCCTAAGATCACCATGCGCAATGCCAAGCGTTGGCTGGAGTGGTGTAAAACTCGATGTCATTGGACTCTGGAGCAGTGGAAACGTGTTCTCTGGAGTGATAAATCATGCTTCACCATCTGATGCCAGCAGAACGCTGCCTGCCTTAATGCATTGTGCCAACTGTAAAGTTTGGTGGAGGAGGAATAATGGTCTGGGGCTGTTTTTCATGGTTTGGGCTAGGACCCTTAGCTCCAGTGAAGGGAAATCCTAACGCTACAGCATACAATAACATTCTAGACGATTCTGTGCTTCAGAATTTGTGGCAATTTGAGGAAAGCCCTTTCCTGTTTCAGCAAGACAATTCCCCCGTGCACCCATCAAACACCTTTGGGATGAATTGGAACGCCGACTGCGAGCCAGGACTAATCGACCAAGATCGTGTTCCGACCTCACTAATGCTCTTGTGGCTGAATGGAAGCAAGTCCCCACAGCAATGTTCCAACATCTAGTGGAAAGGCTTCCCAGAAGAGTGGAGGCTGTTATAGCAGCAAAGGGGGGGGATCAACTCCATATTAACACCCTTGATTTTTGGAATGAGATGTTCGACGAGCAGGTGTCCACATACTGTCGGTCTTGTATTGTGTGTGTGTGTGTGTGTGTGTGTGTGTGTGTGTGTGTGTGTGTGTGTGTGTGTGTGTGTGTGTGTGTGTGTGTGTGTGTGTGTGTGTGTGTGTATATATATTTCGTACAAACCAAAATCATATGAAGCTCCAATACATCCAAAATAAATAAAGTGGACCTTAACAAAATGCTTTAAGAATTTAAACATGAATCAAAAGAGTCTGAAAATAAAAAGCGTGATTCCAAAACAAAACGGCCTTCGTTAACAGTATAGTTATCACATCACTCTTACTGTAAAACATGTAGTACCCCATCACTCTTACTGTAAAACATGTAGTACCCCATCACTCTTACTGTATAACACGTAGTACCCCATCACTCTTACTGTATAACATGTAGTACCCCATCACTCTTACTGTATAACATGTAGTACCCCATCACTCTTACTGTATAACACGTAGTACCCCATCACTCTTACTGTATAACATGTAGTACCCCATCACTCTTACTGTATAACATGTAGTACCCCATCACTCTTACTGTATAACATGTAGTACCCCATCACTCTTACTGTATAACATGTAGTACCCATCACTCTTACTGTATAACATGTAGTACCCATCACTCTTACTGTATAACATGTAGTACCCCATCACTCTTACTGTATAACATGTAGTACCCATCACTCTTACTGTATAACATGTAGTACCCATCACTCTTACTGTATAACATGTAGTACCCCATCACTCTTACTGTATAACATGTAGTACCCCATCACTCTTACTGTATAACATGTAGTACCCATCACTCTTACTGTATAACATGTAGTACCCATCACTCTTACTGTATAACATGTAGTACCCCATCACTCTTACTGTATAACATGTAGTACCCCATCACTCTTACTGTATAACATGTAGTACCCCATCACTCTTACTGTATAACATGTAGTACCCCATCACTCTTACTGTATAACATGTAGTACCCATCACTCTTACTGTATAACATGTAGTACCCCATCACTCTTACTGTATAACATGTAGTACCCATCACTCTTACTGTATAACATGTAGTACCCCATCACTCTTACTGTATAACATGTAGTACCCCATCACTCTTACTGTATAACATGTAGTACCCCATCACTCTTACTGTATAACATGTAGTACCCATCACTCTTACTGTATAACATGTAGTACCCCATCACTCTTACTGTATAACATGTAGTACCCATCACTCTTACTGTATAACATGTAGTACCCCATCACTCTTACTGTATAACATGTAGTACCCCATCACTCTTACTGTATAACATGTAGTACCCATCACTCTTACTGTATAACATGTAGTACCCCATCACTCTTACTGTATAACATGTAGTACCCCATCACTCTTACTGTATAACATGTAGTACCCATCACTCTTACTGTATAACATGTAGTACCCCATCACTCTTACTGTATAACATGTAGTACCCCATCACTCTTACTGTATAACATGTAGTACCCCATCACTCTTACTGTATAACATGTAGTACCCCATCACTCTTACTGTATAACATGTAGTACCCCATCACTCTTACTGTATAACATGTAGTACCCCATCACTCTTACTGTATAACATGTAGTACCCCATCACTCTTACTGTATAACATGTAGTACCCATCACTCTTACTGTATAACATGTAGTACCCCATCACTCTTACTGTATAACATGTAGTACCCCATCACTCTTACTGTATAACATGTAGTACCCCATCACTCTTACTGTATAACATGTAGTACCCATCACTCTTACTGTATAACATGTAGTACCCCATCACTCTTACTGTATAACATGTAGTACCCATCACTCTTACTGTATAACATGTAGTACCCCATCACTCTTACTGTATAACATGTAGTACCCCATCACTCTTACTGTATAACATGTAGTACCCATCACTCTTACTGTATAACATGTAGTACCCCATCACTCTTACTGTATAACATGTAGTACCCCATCACTCTTACTGTATAACATGTAGTACCCCATCACTCTTACTGTATAACATGTAGTACCCATCACTCTTACTGTATAACATGTAGTACCCCATCACTCTTACTGTATAACATGTAGTACCCCATCACTCTTACTGTATAACATGTAGTACCCCATCACTCTTACTGTATAACATGTAGTACCCCATCACTCTTACTGTATAACATGTAGTACCCCATCACTCTTACTGTATAACATGTAGTACCCATCACTCTTACTGTATAACATGTAGTACCCCATCACTCTTACTGTATAACATGTAGTACCCCATCACTCTTACTGTATAACATGTAGTACCCATCACTCTTACTGTATAACATGTAGTACCCCATCACTCTTACTGTATAACATGTAGTACCCCATCACTCTTACTGTATAACATGTAGTACCCCATCACTCTTACTGTATAACATGTAGTACCCATCACTCTTACTGTATAACATGTAGTACCCCATCACTCTTACTGTATAACATGTAGTACCCCATCACTCTTACTGTATAACATGTAGTACCCCATCACTCTTACTGTATAACATGTAGTACCCCATCACTCTTACTGTATAACATGTAGTACCCCATCACTCTTACTGTATAACATGTAGTACCCCATCACTCTTACTGTATAACATGTAGTACCCCATCACTCTTACTGTATAACATGTAGTACCCCATCACTCTTACTGTATAACATGTAGTACCCCATCACTCTTACTGTATAACATGTAGTACCCCATCACTCTTACTGTATAACATGTAGTACCCCATCACTCTTACTGTATAACATGTAGTACCCCATCACTCTTACTGTATAACATGTAGTACCCCATCACTCTTACTGTATAACATGTAGTACCCCATCACTCTTACTGTATAACATGTAGTACCCCATCACTCTTACTGTATAACATGTAGTACCCCATCACTCTTACTGTATAACATGTAGTACCCCATCACTCTTACTGTATAACATGTAGTACCCCATCACTCTTACTGTATAACATGTAGTACCCCATCACTCTTACTGTATAACATGTAGTACCCCATCACTCTTACTGTATAACATGTAGTACCCCATCACTCTTACTGTATAACATGTAGTACCCCATCACTCTTACTGTATAACATGTAGTACCCCATCACTCTTACTGTATAACATGTAGTACCCCATCACTCTTACTGTATAACATGTAGTACCCCATCACTCTTACTGTATAACATGTAGTACCCCATCACTCTTACTGTATAACATGTAGTACCCCATCACTCTTACTGTATAACATGTAGTACCCATCACTCTTACTGTATAACATGTAGTACCCCATCACTCTTACTGTATAACATGTGGTACCCCATCACTCTTACTGTATAACATGTAGTACCCCATCACTCTTACTGTATAACATGTAGTACCCCATCACTCTTACTGTATAACATGTAGTACCCCATCACTCTTACTGTATAACATGTAGTACCCCATCACTCTTACTGTATAACATGTAGTACCCCATCACTCTTACTGTATAACATGTAGTACCCCATCACTCTTACTGTATAACATGTAGTACCCCATCACTCTTACTGTATAACATGTAGTACCCCATCACTCTTACTGTATAACATGTAGTACCCCATCACTCTTACTGTATAACATGTAGTACCCCATCACTCTTACTGTATAACATGTAGTACCCCATCACTCTTACTGTATAACATGTAGTACCCCATCACTCTTACTGTATAACATGTAGTACCCCATCACTCTTACTGTATAACATGTAGTACCCCATCACTCTTACTGTATAACATGTAGTACCCCATCACTCTTACTGTATAACATGTAGTACCCCATCACTCTTACTGTATAACATGTAGTACCCCATCACTCTTACTGTATAACATGTAGTACCCCATCACTCTTACTGTATAACATGTAGTACCCCATCACTCTTACTGTATAACATGTAGTACCCCATCACTCTTACTGTATAACATGTAGTACCCCATCACTCTTACTGTATAACATGTAGTACCCCATCACTCTTACTGTATAACATGTAGTACCCCATCACTCTTACTGTATAACATGTAGTACCCCATCACTCTTACTGTATAACATGTAGTACCCCATCACTCTTACTGTATAACATGTAGTACCCCATCACTCTTACTGTATAACATGTAGTACCCCATCACTCTTACTGTATAACATGTAGTACCCCATCACTCTTACTGTATAACATGTAGTACCCCATCACTCTTACTGTATAACATGTAGTACCCCATCACTCTTACTGTATAACATGTAGTACCCCATCACTCTTACTGTATAACATGTAGTACCCCATCACTCTTACTGTATAACATGTGGTACCCCATCACTCTTACTGTATAACATGTAGTACCCCATCACTCTTACTGTATAACATGTAGTACCCCATCACTCTTACTGTATAACATGTAGTACCCCATCACTCTTACTGTATAACATGTAGTACCCCATCACTCTTACTGTATAACATGTAGTACCCCATCACTCTTACTGTATAACATGTAGTACCCCATCACTCTTACTGTATAACATGTAGTACCCCATCACTCTTACTGTATAACATGTAGTACCCCATCACTCTTACTGTATAACATGTAGTACCCCATCACTCTTACTGTATAACATGTAGTACCCCATCACTCTTACTGTATAACATGTAGTACCCCATCACTCTTACTGTATAACATGTAGTACCCCATCACTCTTACTGTATAACATGTAGTACCCCATCACTCTTACTGTATAACATGTAGTACCCCATCACTCTTACTGTATAACATGTAGTACCCCATCACTCTTACTGTATAACATGTAGTACCCCATCACTCTTACTGTATAACATGTAGTACCCCATCACTCTTACTGTATAACATGTAGTACCCCATCACTCTTACTGTATAACATGTAGTACCCCATCACTCTTACTGTATAACATGTAGTACCCCATCACTCTTACTGTATAACATGTAGTACCCCATCACTCTTACTGTATAACATGTAGTACCCCATCACTCTTACTGTATAACATGTAGTACCCCATCACTCTTACTGTATAACATGTAGTACCCCATCACTCTTACTGTATAACATGTAGTACCCCATCACTCTTACTGTATAACATGTAGTACCCCATCACTCTTACTGTATAACATGTAGTACCCCATCACTCTTACTGTATAACATGTAGTACCCCATCACTCTTACTGTATAACATGTAGTACCCCATCACTCTTACTGTATAACATGTAGTACCCCATCACTCTTACTGTATAACATGTAGTACCCCATCACTCTTACTGTATAACATGTAGTACCCCATCACTCTTACTGTATAACATGTAGTACCCCATCACTCTTACTGTATAACATGTAGTACCCCATCACTCTTACTGTATAACATGTAGTACCCCATCACTCTTACTGTATAACATGTAGTACCCCATCACTCTTACTGTATAACATGTAGTACCCCATCACTCTTACTGTATAACATGTAGTACCCCATCACTCTTACTGTATAACATGTAGTACCCCATCACTCTTACTGTATAACATGTAGTACCCCATCACTCTTACTGTATAACATGTAGTACCCCATCACTCTTACTGTATAACATGTAGTACCCCATCACTCTTACTGTATAACATGTAGTACCCCATCACTCTTACTGTATAACATGTAGTACCCCATCACTCTTACTGTATAACATGTAGTACCCCATCACTCTTACTGTATAACATGTGGTACCCCATCACTCTTACTGTATAACATGTAGTACCCCATCACTCTTACTGTATAACATGTAGTACCCCATCACTCTTACTGTATAACATGTAGTACCCCATCACTCTTACTGTATAACATGTAGTACCCCATCACTCTTACTGTATAACATGTAGTACCCCATCACTCTTACTGTATAACATGTAGTACCCCATCACTCTTACTGTATAACATGTAGTACCCCATCACTCTTACTGTATAACATGTAGTACCCCATCACTCTTACTGTATAACATGTAGTACCCCATCACTCTTACTGTATAACATGTAGTACCCCATCACTCTTACTGTATAACATGTAGTACCCCATCACTCTTACTGTATAACATGTAGTACCCCATCACTCTTACTGTATAACATGTAGTACCCCATCACTCTTACTGTATAACATGTAGTACCCCATCACTCTTACTGTATAACATGTAGTACCCCATCACTCTTACTGTATAACATGTAGTACCCCATCACTCTTACTGTATAACATGTAGTACCCCATCACTCTTACTGTATAACATGTAGTACCCCATCACTCTTACTGTATAACATGTAGTACCCCATCACTCTTACTGTATAACATGTAGTACCCCATCACTCTTACTGTATAACATGTAGTACCCCATCACTCTTACTGTATAACATGTAGTACCCCATCACTCTTACTGTATAACATGTAGTACCCCATCACTCTTACTGTATAACATGTGGTACCCCATCACTCTTACTGTATAACATGTAGTACCCCATCACTCTTACTGTATAACATGTAGTACCCCATCACTCTTACTGTATAACATGTAGTACCCCATCACTCTTACTGTATAACATGTAGTACCCCATCACTCTTACTGTATAACATGTAGTACCCCATCACTCTTACTGTATAACATGTAGTACCCCATCACTCTTACTGTATAACATGTAGTACCCCATCACTCTTACTGTATAACATGTAGTACCCCATCACTCTTACTGTATAACATGTAGTACCCCATCACTCTTACTGTATAACATGTAGTACCCCATCACTCTTACTGTATAACATGTAGTACCCCATCACTCTTACTGTATAACATGTAGTACCCCATCACTCTTACTGTATAACATGTAGTACCCCATCACTCTTACTGTATAACATGTAGTACCCCATCACTCTTACTGTATAACATGTAGTACCCCATCACTCTTACTGTATAACATGTGGTACCCCATCACTCTTACTGTATAACATGTAGTACCCCATCACTCTTGCTGTATAACATGTAGTACCCCATCACTCTTACTGTATAACATGTAGTACCCCATCACTCTTACTGTATAACATGTAGTACCCCATCACTCTTACTGTATAACATGTAGTACCCCATCACTCTTACTGTATAACATGTAGTACCCCATCACTCTTACTGTATAACATGTAGTACCCCATCACTCTTACTGTATAACATGTAGTACCCCATCACTCTTACTGTATAACATGTAGTACCCCATCACTCTTACTGTATAACATGTAGTACCCCATCACTCTTACTGTATAACATGTAGTACCCCATCACTCTTACTGTATAACATGTAGTACCCCATCACTCTTACTGTATAACATGTAGTACCCCATCACTCTTACTGTATAACATGTAGTACCCCATCACTCTTACTGTATAACATGTAGTACCCCATCACTCTTACTGTATAACATGTAGTACCCCATCACTCTTACTGTATAACATGTAGTACCCCATCACTCTTACTGTATAACATGTAGTACCCCATCACTCTTACTGTATAACATGTAGTACCCCATCACTCTTACTGTATAACATGTGGTACCCCATCACTCTTACTGTATAACATGTAGTACCCCATCACTCTTACTGTATAACATGTAGTACCCCATCACTCTTACTGTATAACATGTAGTACCCCATCACTCTTACTGTATAACATGTAGTACCCCATCACTCTTACTGTATAACATGTAGTACCCCATCACTCTTACTGTATAACATGTAGTACCCCATCACTCTTACTGTATAACATGTAGTACCCCATCACTCTTACTGTATAACATGTAGTACCCCATCACTCTTACTGTATAACATGTAGTACCCCATCACTCTTACTGTATAACATGTAGTGCCCCATCACTCTTACTGTATAACATGTAGTGCCCCATCACTCTTACTGTATAACATGTAGTACCCCATCACTCTTACTGTATAACATGTAGTACCCCATCACTCTTACTGTATAACATGTAGTACCCCATCACTCTTACTGTATAACATGTAGTACCCCATCACTCTTACTGTATAACATGTAGTGCCCCATCACTCTTACTGTATAACATGTAGTACCCCATCACTCTTGCTGTATAACATGTAGTACCCCATCACTCTTACTGTATAACATGTAGTACCCCATCACTCTTACTGTATAACATGTAGTACCCCATCACTCTTACTGTATAACATGTAGTACCCCATCACTCTTACTGTATAACATGTAGTGCCCCATCACTCTTACTGTATAACATGTAGTGCCCCATCACTCTTACTGTATAACATGTAGTACCCCATCACTCTTACTGTATAACATGTAGTACCCCATCACTCTTACTGTATAACATGTGGTACCCCATCACTCTTACTGTATAACATGTAGTACCCCATCACTCTTACTGTATAACATGTAGTACCCCATCACTCTTACTGTATAACATGTGGTACCCCATCACTCTTACTGTATAACATGTAGTACCCCATCACTCTTACTGTATAACATGTAGTACCCCATCACTCTTACTGTATAACATGTAGTGCCCCATCACTCTTACTGTATAACATGTAGTACCCCATCACTCTTACTGTATAACATGTAGTGCCCCATCACTCTTACTGTATAACATGTGGTGCCCCATCACTCTTACTGTATAACATGTAGTACCCCATCACTCTTACTGTATAACATGTAGTACCCCATCACTCTTACTGTATAACATGTAGTACCCCATCACTCTTACTGTATAACATGTGGTGCCCCATCACTCTTACTGTATAACATGTAGTACCCCATCACTCTTACTGTATAACATGTAGTACCCCATCACTCTTACTGTATAACATGTAGTACCCCATCACTCTTACTGTATAACATGTGGTGCCCCATCACTCTTACTGTATAACATGTAGTGCCCCATCACTCTTACTGTATAACATGTGGTACCCCATCACTCTTACTGTATAACATGTAGTGCCCCATCACTCTTACTGTATAACATGTAGTACCCCATCACTCTTACTGTATAACATGTAGTACCCCATCACTCTTACTGTATAACATGTAGTACCCCATCACTCTTACTGTATAACATGTGGTACCCCATCACTCTTACTGTATAACATGTAGTGCCCCATCACTCTTACTGTATAACATGTAGTACCCCATCACTCTTACTGTATAACATGTGGTGCCCCATCACTCTTACTGTATAACATGTAGTACCCCATCACTCTTACTGTATAACATGTAGTACCCCATCACTCTTACTGTATAACATGTAGTGCCCCATCACTCTTACTGTATAACATGTGGTACCCCATCACTCTTACTGTATAACATGTGGTACCCCATCACTCTTACTGTATAACATGTAGTACCCCATCACTCTTACTGTATAACATGTGGTACCCCATCACTCTTACTGTATAACATGTGGTACCCCATCACTCTTACTGTATAACATGTAGTGCCCCATCACTCTTACTGTGTAACATGTGGTGCCCCATCACTCTTACTGTATAACATGTAGTACCCCATCACTCTTGCTGTATAACATGTAGTGCCCCATCACTCTTACTGTATAACATGTAGTACCCCATCACTCTTACTGTATAACATGTGGTACCCCATCACTCTTGCTGTATGACATGTAGTGCCCCATCACTCTTACTGTATAACATGTAGTGCCCCATCACTCTTACTGTATAACATGTGGTGCCCCATCACTCTTACTGTATAACATGTGGTGCCCCATCACTCTTACTGTATAACATGTAGTGCCCCATCACTCTTGCTGTATAACATGTAGTGCCCCATCACTCTTACTGTATAACATGTAGTACCCCATCACTCTTGCTGTATAACATGTAGTGCCCCATCACTCTTACTGTATAACATGTAGTGCCCCATCACTCTTACTGTATAACGTGTGGTGCCCCATCACTCTTACTGTATAACATGTGGTACCCCATCACTCTTGCTGTATAACATGTAGTGCCCCATCACTCTTGCTGTATAACATGTAGTGCCCCATCACTCTTACTGTATAACATGTGGTGCCCCATCACTCTTACTGTATAACATGTGGTGCCCATCACTCTTACTGTATAACATGTGGTGCCCCATCACTCTTACTGTATAACATGTAGTGCCCCATCACTCTTACTGTATAACATGTAGTGCCCCATCACTCTTACTGTATAACATGTAGTGCCCCATCACTCTTACTGTATAACATGTAGTACCCCATCACTCTTACTGTATAACATGTAGTGCCCCATCACTCTTACTGTATAACATGTGGTGCCCCATCACTCTTACTGTATAACATGTAGTACCCCATCACTCTTACTGTATAACATGTGGTGCCCCATCACTCTTACTGTATAACATGTGGTGCCCATCACTCTTACTGTATAACATGTAGTGCCCCATCACTCTTACTGTATAACATGTGGTGCCCCATCACTCTTACTGTATAACATGTAGTGCCCCATCACTCTTACTGTATAACATGTAGTGCCCCATCACTCTTGCTGTATAACATGTAGTGCCCCATCACTCTTGCTGTATAACATGTAGTGCCCCATCACTCTTACTGTATAACGTGTGGTGCCCCATCACTCTTGCTGTATGACGTGTAGTGCCCCATCACTCTTACTGTATAACATGTGGTGCCCCATCACTCTTACTGTATAACATGTAGTGCCCCATCACTCTTGCTGTATAACATGTAGTGCCCCATCACTCTTGCTGTATAACATGTGGTGCCCCATCACTCTTGCTGTATAACATGTAGTGCCCCATCACTCTTACTGTATAACATGTGGTGCCCCATCACTCTTACTGTGTAACATGTGGTGCCCCATCACTCTTGCTGTATGACATGTGGTGCCCCATCATCTTGCTGTATAACATGTGGTGCCCCATCACTCTTACTGTATAACATGTGGTGCCCCATCACTCTTGCTGTATAACATGTGGTGCCCCATCATCTTGCTGTATAACATGTGGTGCCCCATCACTCTTGCTGTATAACATGTGGTGCCCCATCACTCTTGCTGTATAACATGTAGTGCCCCATCACTCTTGCTGTATAACATGTAGTGCCCCATCACTCTTGCTGTATAACATGTGGTGCCCCATCACTCTTGCTGTATAACATGTGGTGCCCCATCACTCTTGCTGTATAACATGTGGTGCCCCATCACTCTTGCTGTATAACATGTGGTGCCCCATCACTCTTACTGTATAACATGTGGTGCCCCATCACTCTTGCTGTATAACATGTAGTGCCCCATCACTCTTACTGTATAACATGTAGTGCCCCATCACTCTTACTGTATAACATGTGGTGCCCCATCACTCTTACTGTATAACATGTGGTGCCCCATCACTCTTACTGTATAACATGTGGTGCCCCATCACTCTTGCTGTATAACATGTGGTGCCCCATCACTCTTGCTGTATAACATGTGGTGCCCCATCACTCTTACTGTATAACATGTGGTGCCCCATCACTCTTACTGTATAACATGTGGTGCCCCATCACTCTTACTGTATAACATGTGGTGCCCCATCACTCTTACTGTATAGCATGTGGTGCCCCATCACTCTTGCTGTATAACATGTGGTGCCCCATCACTCTTGCTGTATAACATGTAGTGCCCCATCACTCTTGCTGTATAACATGTGGTGCCCCATCACTCTTACTGTATAACGTGTGGTGCCCCCGTCACTCTTGCTGTATGACATGTGGTGCCCCATCACTCTTGCTGTATAACATGTGGTGCCCAATCACTCTTGCTGTATAACATGTGGTGCCCCATCACTCTTGCTGTATAACATGTGGTGCCCCATCACTCTTGCTGTGTAACATGTGGTGCCCCATCACTCTTGCTGTATAGCGTGTGGTGCCCCATCACTCTTGCTGTATAGCGTGTGGTGCCCCATCACTCTTGCTGTATAACATGTAGTGCCCCATCACTCTTGCTGTATAACGTGTGGTGCCCCATCACTCTTGCTGTATGACGTGTGGTGCCCCATCACTCTTGCTGTATAACATGTAGTGCCCCATCACTCTTGCTGTGTAACATGTGGTGCCCCATCACTCTTACTGTATAACATGTGGTGCCCCATCACTCTTGCTGTATAACATGTAGTGCCCCATCACTCTTGCTGTATAACATGTGGTGCCCCATCACTCTTGCTGTATAACATGTAGTGCCCCATCACTCTTACTGTATAACATGTGGTGCCCCATCACTCTTGCTGTATAACATGTGGTGCCCCATCACTCTTACTGTATAACATGTGGTGCCCCATCACTCTTACTGTATAACATGTAGTGCCCCATCACTCTTACTGTATAACGTGTGGTGCCCCATCACTCTTGCTGTATAACATGTGGTGCCCCATCACTCTTACTGTATAACGTGTAGTGCCCCATCACTCTTACTGTATAACGTGTAGTGCCCCATCACTCTTACTGTATAACATGTGGTGCCCCATCACTCTTACTGTATAACATGTAGTGCCCCATCACTCTTGCTGTATAACGTGTAGTGCCCCATCACTCTTACTGTATAACGTGTGGTGCCCCATCACTCTTACTGTATAACATGTGGTGCCCCATCACTCTTACTGTGTAACATGTAGTGCCCCATCACTCTTACTGTATAACGTGTGGTGCCCCATCACTCTTGCTGTATAACATGTAGTGCCCCATCACTCTTGCTGTATAACATGTGGTGCCCCATCACTCTTGCTGTATAACATGTGGTGCCCCATCACTCTTACTGTATAACGTGTGGTGCCCCATCACTCTTGCTGTATAACGTGTGGTGCCCCATCATCTTGCTGTATAACGTGTGGTGCCCCATCACTCTTACTGTATAACATGTGGTGCCCCATCACTCTTGCTGTATAACATGTAGTGCCCCATCACTCTTGCTGTATAACATGTGGTGCCCCATCACTCTTGCTGTATAACATGTGGTGCCCCATCACTCTTGCTGTATAACATGTGGTGCCCCATCACTCTTGCTGTATAACGTGTGGTGCCCCATCACTCTTGCTGTGTAACATGTGGTGCCCCATCACTCTTGCTGTATAACATGTGGTGCCCCATCACTCTTGCTGTATAACGTGTGGTGCCCCATCACTCTTGCTGTATAACATGTGGTGCCCCATCACTCTTGCTGTATAACATGTGGTGCCCCATCACTCTTACTGTATAGCGTGTGGTGCCCCATCACTCTTGCTGTATAACATGTGGTGCCCCATCACTCTTGCTGTATAACGTGTGGTGCCCCATCACTCTTACTGTATAACATGTGGTGCCCCATCACTCTTACTGTATAACATGTGGTGCCCCATCACTCTTGCTGTATAACATGTGGTGCCCCATCACTCTTACTGTATAACATGTGGTGCCCCATCACTCTTGCTGTATAACATGTGGTGCCCCATCACTCTTGCTGTATAACGTGTAGTGCCCCATCACTCTTGCTGTATAACATGTGGTGCCCCATCACTCTTACTGTATAACATGTGGTGCCCCATCACTCTTACTGTATAACGTGTGGTGCCCCATCACTCTTGCTGTATAACATGTGGTGCCCCATCACTCTTGCTGTATAACATGTGGTGCCCCATCACTCTTGCTGTATAACATGTGGTGCCCCATCACTCTTACTGTATAACATGTGGTGCCCCATCACTCTTGCTGTATAACATGTGGTGCCCCATCACTCTTACTGTATAACATGTGGTGCCCCATCACTCTTGCTGTATAACATGTGGTGCCCCATCACTCTTGCTGTATAACGTGTGGTGCCCCATCACTCTTGCTGTATAACGTGTGGTGCCCCATCACTCTTGCTGTATAACGTGTGGTGCCCCATCACTCTTACTGTATAACATGTGGTGCCCCATCACTCTTACTGTATAACGTGTGGTGCCCCATCACTCTTGCTGTATAACATGTGGTGCCCCATCACTCTTGCTGTATAACATGTGGTGCCCCATCACTCTTGCTGTATAACATGTGGTGCCCCATCACTCTTGCTGTATAACATGTGGTGCCCCATCACTCTTGCTGTATAACATGTGGTGCCCCATCACTCTTGCTGTATAACGTGTGGTGCCCCATCACTCTTGCTGTATAACATGTGGTGCCCCATCACTCTTGCTGTATAACATGTGGTGCCCCATCACTCTTGCTGTATAACATGTGGTGCCCCATCACTCTTACTGTATAACATGTGGTGCCCCATCACTCTTGCTGTATAACATGTAGTGCCCCATCACTCTTACTGTATAACATGTAGTGCCCCATCACTCTTGCTGTATAACATGTGGTGCCCCATCACTCTTGCTGTATAACATGTGGTGCCCCATCACTCTTACTGTATAACATGTGGTGCCCCATCACTCTTGCTGTATAACATGTAGTGCCCCATCACTCTTACTGTATAACATGTGGTGCCCCATCACTCTTACTGTATAACATGTGGTGCCCCATCACTCTTGCTGTATAACATGTGGTGCCCCATCACTCTTACTGTATAACATGTGGTGCCCCATCACTCTTGCTGTATAACATGTGGTGCCCCATCACTCTTGCTGTATAACATGTGGTGCCCCATCACTCTTGCTGTATAACATGTGGTGCCCCATCACTCTTGCTGTATAACATGTGGTGCCCCATCACTCTTGCTGTGTAACATGTGGTGCCCCGTCACTCTTGCTGTATAACGTGTGGTGCCCCATCACTCTTACTGTATAACGTGTGGTGCCCCATCACTCTTGCTGTATAACGTGTGGTGCCCCGTCACTCTTGCTGTATAACATGTGGTGCCCCATCACTCTTGCTGTATAACATGTGGTGCCCCATCACTCTTGCTGTATAACGTGTGGTGCCCCATCACTCTTGCTGTATAACGTGTGGTGCCCCATCACTCTTGCTGTATAACATGTGGTGCCCCATCACTCTTGCTGTATAACATGTGGTGCCCATCACTCTTGCTGTGTAACATGTGGTGCCCCATCACTCTTGCTGTATAACGTGTGGTGCCCCATCACTCTTGCTGTATAACATGTGGTGCCCCATCACTCTTGCTGTATAACATGTGGTGCCCCATCACTCTTGCTGTATAACATGTGGTGCCCCATCACTCTTGCTGTATAACATGTGGTGCCCCATCACTCTTACTGTATAACATGTGGTGCCCCATCACTCTTGCTGTATAACGTGTAGTGCCCCATCACTCTTGCTGTATAACGTGTGGTGCCCCATCACTCTTGCTGTATAACATGTGGTGCCCCATCACTCTTACTGTATAACGTGTGGTGCCCCATCACTCTTACTGTATAACGTGTGGTGCCCCATCACTCTTGCTGTATAACGTGTGGTGCCCCATCACTCTTGCTGTATAACATGTGGTGCCCCATCACTCTTACTGTATAACATGTGGTGCCCCATCACTCTTACTGTATAACATGTGGTGCCCCATCACTCTTACTGTGTAACATGTGGTGCCCCATCACTCTTGCTGTATAACATGTGGTGCCCCATCACTCTTGCTGTATAACATGTGGTGCCCCATCACTCTTGCTGTATAACATGTGGTGCCCCATCACTCTTGCTGTATAACATGTGGTGCCCCATCACTCTTGCTGTATAACATGTGGTGCCCCATCACTCTTGCTGTATGACATGTAGTGCCCCATCATCTTGCTGTATAACATGTGGTGCCCCATCACTCTTGCTGTATAACGTGTGGTGCCCCATCACTCTTACTGTATAACATGTGGTGCCCCATCACTCTTACTGTGTAACGTGTGGTGCCCCATCACTCTTGCTGTATAACATGTGGTGCCCCATCACTCTTGCTGTATAACATGTGGTGCCCCATCACTCTTGCTGTATAACATGTGGTGCCCCATCACTCTTGCTGTATGACGTGTGGTGCCCCATCACTCTTGCTGTATAACATGTGGTGCCCCATCACTCTTGCTGTATAACATGTGGTGCCCATCACTCTTGCTGTATAACATGTAGTGCCCCATCACTCTTACTGTATAACATGTGGTGCCCCATCACTCTTGCTGTATAACGTGTGGTGCCCCATCACTCTTGCTGTTATGACATGTGGTGCCCCATCACTCTTGCTGTGTAACGTGTGGTGCCCCATCACTCTTGCTGTATAACGTGTGGTGCCCCATCACTCTTGCTGTATAGCGTGTGGTGCCCCATCACTCTTGCTGTATAACATGTGGTGCCCCATCACTCTTGCTGTGTAACGTGTGGTGCCCCATCACTCTTGCTGTATAACATGTGGTGCCCCATCACTCTTGCTGTGTAACGTGTGGTGCCCCATCACTCTTGCTGTATGACGTGTGGTGCCCCATCACTCTTGCTGTATAACATGTGGTGCCCATCACTCTTACTGTATAACGTGTGGTGCCCCATCATCTTACTGTATAACGTGTAGTGCCCCATCACTCTTGCTGTATAACATGTGGTGCCCCATCACTCTTGCTGTGTAACGTGTGGTGCCCCATCACTCTTGCTGTATAACGTGTGGTGCCCCATCACTCTTGCTGTATAACATGTGGTGCCCATCACTCTTGCTGTATAACGTGTGGTGCCCCATCATCTTGCTGTATGACGTGTGTGCGCCATCATCTTGCTGTGTGACGTGTGGTGCCCCATCACTCTTGCTGTGTAACGTGTGGTGCCCATCACTCTTGCTGTATGACGTGTGGTGCCCCATCACTCTTGCTGTGTGACGTGTGGTGCCCCATCACTCTTGCTGTATAACGTGTGGTGCCCCATCACTCTTGCTGTATGACATGTGGTGCCCCATCACTCTTGCTGTATGACGTGTGGTGCCCCATCACTCTTGCTGTGTGACATGTGGTGCCCCATCATCTTGCTGTATGACGTGTGGTGCCCCATCACTCTTGCTGTATGGCGTGTGGTGCCCCATCACTCTTGCTGTAACGTGGTGCCCCATCACTCTTGCTGTGTGACGTGTGGTGCCCCATCACTCTTGCTGTATAACATGTGGTGCCCCATCACTCTTGCTGTGTAACATGTAGTGCCCCATCACTCTTACTGTATAACATGTAGTGCCCATCACTCTTGCTGTATAACATGTGGTGCCCCATCACTCTTGCTGTATAACATGTGGTGCCCCATCACTCTTGCTGTGTAACATGTGGTGCCCCATCACTCTTACTGTATAACATGTGGTGCCCCATCACTCTTGCTGTATAACATGTGGTGCCCCATCACTCTTGCTGTATAACATGTGGTGCCCCATCACTCTTGCTGTATAACATGTGGTGCCCCATCACTCTTGCTGTGTAACGTGTGGTGCCCCATCACTCTTGCTGTATAACATGTAGTGCCCCATCACTCTTGCTGTATAACGTGTGGTGCCCCATCACTCTTGCTGTATGACGTGTGGTGCCCCATCACTCTTGCTGTATAACATGTGGTGCCCCATCACTCTTGCTGTATAACATGTGGTGCCCCATCACTCTTGCTGTATAACATGTGGTGCCCCATCACTCTTGCTGTATAACGTGTAGTGCCCCATCACTCTTGCTGTATAACATGTGGTGCCCCATCACTCTTGCTGTGTAACATGTGGTGCCCCATCACTCTTGCTGTATAACATGTGGTGCCCCATCACTCTTGCTGTATAACGTGTGGTGCCCCATCACTCTTGCTGTGTAACATGTGGTGCCCCATCACTCTTGCTGTATAACGTGTGGTGCCCCATCACTCTTGCTGTATGACATGTGGTGCCCCATCACTCTTGCTGTGTAACGTGTGGTGCCCCATCACTCTTGCTGTATAACATGTGGTGCCCCATCACTCTTGCTGTATAACATGTGGTGCCCCATCACTCTTGCTGTATAACGTGTGGTGCCCCATCACTCTTGCTGTATAACATGTGGTGCCCCATCACTCTTGCTGTATAACGTGTGGTGCCCCATCACTCTTGCTGTGTAACATGTGGTGCCCCATCACTCTTGCTGTATAACATGTGGTGCCCCATCACTCTTGCTGTATAACATGTGGTGCCCCATCACTCTTGCTGTATGGCGTGTGGTGCCCCATCACTCTTGCTGTGTAACGTGTGGTGCCCCATCACTCTTGCTGTATAACATGTGGTGCCCCATCACTCTTGCTGTATAACGTGTGGTGCCCCATCACTCTTGCTGTATGACGTGTGGTGCCCCATCACTCTTGCTGTATGGCGTGTGGTGCCCCATCACTCTTACTGTATAACATGTGGTGCCCCATCACTCTTGCTGTATAACGTGTGGTGCCCCATCACTCTTGCTGTATGACGTGTGGTGCCCCATCACTCTTGCTGTATAACATGTGGTGCCCCATCACTCTTGCTGTATAACATGTGGTGCCCCATCATCTTGCTGTATAGCGTGTGGTGCCCCATCACTCTTGCTGTATAGCATGTGGTGCCCCATCACTCTTGCTGTGTAACATGTGGTGCCCCATCACTCTTACTGTATAGCATGTGGTGCCCCATCACTCTTGCTGTATAACATGTGGTGCCCCATCACTCTTGCTGTATAACATGTGGTGCCCCATCACTCTTGCTGTGTAACATGTGGTGCCCCATCACTCTTGCTGTATAACGTGTGGTGCCCCATCACTCTTACTGTGTAACATGTGGTGCCCCATCACTCTTGCTGTGTAACGTGTGGTGCCCCATCACTCTTGCTGTATAACATGTGGTGCCCCATCACTCTTGCTGTATGACATGTGGTGCCCCATCACTCTTGCTGTATAAGCATGTGGTGCCCCATCACTCTTGCTGTATAACATGTAGTGCCCCATCACTCTTGCTGTATAACATGTGGTGCCCCATCACTCTTGCTGTATAACGTGTGGTGCCCCATCACTCTTGCTGTATAACGTGTGGTGCCCCATCACTCTTGCTGTATAACATGTGGTGCCCCATCACTCTTACTGTATAACATGTGGTGCCCCATCACTCTTGCTGTGTAACGTGTGGTGCCCCATCACTCTTGCTGTATGACATGTGGTGCCCCATCACTCTTGCTGTATAACGTGTGGTGCCCCATCACTCTTGCTGTATAACATGTGGTGCCCCATCACTCTTGCTGTATAACATGTGGTGCCCCATCACTCTTGCTGTATAACGTGTGGTGCCCCATCACTCTTGCTGTATAACGTGTGGTGCCCCATCACTCTTACTGTATAACATGTAGTGCCCCATCACTCTTACTGTATAACATGTGGTGCCCCATCACTCTTGCTGTATAACATGTAGTGCCCCATCACTCTTGCTGTATAACATGTGGTGCCCCATCACTCTTGCTGTATAACATGTGGTGCCCCATCACTCTTGCTGTATAACGTGTGGTGCCCCATCACTCTTGCTGTGTGACGTGTGGTGCCCCATCACTCTTGCTGTATAACTGTGGTGCCCCGTCACTCTTGCTGTATAACATGTGGTGCCCCATCACTCTTGCTGTATAACATGTGGTGCCCCATCACTCTTGCTGTGTAACGTGTGGTGCCCCATCACTCTTGCTGTATGACATGTGGTGCCCCATCACTCTTGCTGTATAACATGTGGTGCCCCATCATCTTGCTGTATAACATGTGGTGCCCCATCACTCTTACTGTATAACGTGTGGTGCCCCATCACTCTTGCTGTATAACATGTGGTGCCCCATCACTCTTGCTGTATAACATGTGGTGCCCCATCACTCTTACTGTATGACGTGTGGTGCCCCATCACTCTTGCTGTATAACATGTGGTGCCCCATCACTCTTGCTGTATAACATGTGGTGCCCCATCACTCTTGCTGTATAACATGTGGTGCCCCATCACTCTTGCTGTATGACATGTGGTGCCCATCACTCTTGCTGTGTGGCGTGTGGTGCCCCATCATCTTGCTGTATAACGTGTGGTGCCCCATCACTCTTGCTGTATGACGTGTGGTGCCCCATCATCTTGCTGTGTAACATGTGGTGCCCCATCACTCTTGCTGTATGACGTGTGGTGCCCCATCACTCTTGCTGTATGACGTGTGGTGCCCCATCACTCTTGCTGTATGACGTGTGGTGCCCCATCACTCTTGCTGTATAGCGTGTGGTGCCCCATCATCTTGCTGTATGGCATGTGGTGCCCCATCATCTTGCTGTATGGCGTGTGGTGCCCCGTCACTCTTGCTGTATGACGTGTGGTGCCCCATCACTCTTGCTGTATAACATGTGGTGCCCCATCACTCTTGCTGTATAACATGTGGTGCCCCATCACTCTTGCTGTATAACATGTGGTGCCCCATCACTCTTGCTGTATAACGTGTAGTGCCCCATCATCTTGCTGTATAACGTGTGGTGCCCCATCACTCTTGCTGTATAACATGTGGTGCCCCATCACTCTTACTGTGTAACATGTGGTGCCCCATCACTCTTGCTGTATAACATGTGGTGCCCCATCACTCTTGCTGTATAACATGTGGTGCCCCATCATCTTGCTGTGTAACGTGTGGTGCCCCATCACTCTTGCTGTATAACATGTGGTGCCCCATCACTCTTGCTGTATAACATGTGGTGCCCCATCACTCTTACTGTATAACGTGTGGTGCCCCATCACTCTTGCTGTGTAACGTGTGGTGCCCCATCACTCTTGCTGTATAACATGTGGTGCCCCATCACTCTTGCTGTATAACGTGTGGTGCCCCATCACTCTTGCTGTATAACGTGTGGTGCCCCATCACTCTTGCTGTATAACGTGTGGTGCCCCATCATCTTGCTGTATGACATGTGGTGCCCCATCACTCTTGCTGTATAACGTGTGGTGCCCCATCACTCTTGCTGTGTAAGCATGTAGTGCCCCATCACTCTTGCTGTATAACATGTGGGTGCCCCATCACTCTTGCTGTATAACGTGTGGTGCCCCATCACTCTTGCTGTGTAACGTGTGGTGCCCCATCACTCTTACTGTATAACATGTGGTGCCCCATCACTCTTGCTGTATAACGTGTGGTGCCCCATCACTCTTGCTGTGTAACATGTGGTGCCCCATCACTCTTGCTGTATAACATGTGGTGCCCCATCACTCTTGCTGTATAACGTGTGGTGCCCCATCACTCTTGCTGTATAACATGTGGTGCCCCATCACTCTTGCTGTATAACGTGTGGTGCCCCATCACTCTTGCTGTATAACATGTGGTGCCCCATCACTCTTGCTGTATAACATGTAGTGCCCCATCACTCTTGCTGTATAACATGTGGTGCCCCATCACTCTTGCTGTATAACATGTGGTGCCCCATCACTCTTGCTGTATAACGTGTGGTGCCCCATCATCTTGCTGTATAACATGTGGTGCCCCATCACTCTTGCTGTATGACATGTGGTGCCCCATCACTCTTGCTGTATAACATGTGGTGCCCCATCACTCTTGCTGTATAACGTGTGGTGCCCCATCACTCTTGCTGTATAACATGTAGTGCCCCATCACTCTTGCTGTATAACATGTGGTGCCCCATCACTCTTGCTGTATAACGTGTGGTGCCCCATCACTCTTGCTGTATAACGTGTGGTGCCCCATCACTCTTGCTGTATGGCGTGTGGTGCCCCATCACTCTTGCTGTATAACATGTGGTGCCCCATCACTCTTGCTGTATAACATGTGGTGCCCCATCACTCTTGCTGTATAACATGTGGTGCCCCATCACTCTTGCTGTGTAACATGTGGTGCCCCATCACTCTTGCTGTATAACATGTAGTGCCCCATCACTCTTACTGTATAACATGTGGTGCCCCATCACTCTTACTGTATAACGTGTGGTGCCCCATCACTCTTGCTGTATAACGTGTGGTGCCCCATCACTCTTGCTGTATAACGTGTGGTGCCCCATCACTCTTGCTGTATAACATGTGGTGCCCCATCACTCTTGCTGTATAACGTGTGGTGCCCCGTCACTCTTGCTGTATGACGTGTGGTGCCCCATCACTCTTGCTGTATGGCGTGTGGTGCCCCATCACTCTTGCTGTATGCTCATATTAACGTGTAGTGCCCCATCACTCTTGCTGTATAACGTGTGGTGCCCCATCACTCTTGCTGTATAACATGTGGTGCCCCATCACTCTTACTGTATAACATGTGGTGCCCCATCACTCTTACTGTATGAACATGTAGTGCCCCATCACTCTTGCTGTATAACATGTGGTGCCCCATCATCTTACTGTATAACGTGTGGTGCCCCATCACTCTTACTGTATAACATGTGGTGCCCCATCACTCTTACTGTATAACATGTGGTGCCCCATCACTCTTGCTGTATAACATGTGGTGCCCCATCACTCTTGCTGTATAACATGTGGTGCCCCATCACTCTTGCTGTATAGCGTGTGGTGCCCCATCACTCTTACTGTATAACATGTAGTGCCCCATCACTCTTGCTGTATAACATGTAGTGCCCCATCACTCTTGCTGTATAACATGTGGTGCCCCATCACTCTTGCTGTATAACATGTGGTGCCCCATCATCTTGCTGTATAACATGTAGTGCCCCATCACTCTTACTGTATAACATGTGGTGCCCCATCACTCTTACTGTATAACATGTAGTGCCCCATCACTCTTGCTGTATGACATGTGGTGCCCCTCACTCTTGCTGTATAACATGTGGTGCCCCATCACTCTTGCTGTATAACATGTGGTGCCCCATCACTCTTGCTGTATAACGTGTGGTGCCCCATCACTCTTGCTGTATAACATGTGGTGCCCCATCACTCTTGCTGTATGACGTGTGGTGCCCCATCACTCTTGCTGTATAACGTGTGGTGCCCCATCACTCTTGCTGTATAACGTGTGGTGCCCCATCACTCTTACTGTATAACATGTGGTGCCCCATCACTCTTGCTGTATAACATGTAGTGCCCCATCACTCTTGCTGTATGACATGTGGTGCCCCATCACTCTTGCTGTATAACGTGTGGTGCCCCATCACTCTTGCTGTATAACATGTAGTGCCCCATCACTCTTGCTGTATGACGTGTGGTGCCCCATCACTCTTGCTGTATAACATGTGGTGCCCCATCACTCTTGCTGTATAACATGTGGTGCCCCATCACTCTTGCTGTATAACATGTGGTGCCCCATCACTCTTACTGTGTAACATGTGGTGCCCCATCACTCTTGCTGTATAACGTGTGGTGCCCCATCACTCTTGCTGTATAACATGTGGTGCCCCATCACTCTTGCTGTATAACATGTGGTGCCCCATCACTCTTGCTGTATAACATGTGGTGCCCCATCACTCTTACTGTATAACATGTGGTGCCCCATCACTCTTGCTGTATAACATGTGGTGCCCCATCACTCTTGCTGTATAACATGTGGTGCCCCATCACTCTTACTGTATAACATGTGGTGCCCCATCACTCTTACTGTATAACGTGTGGTGCCCCGTCATCTTGCTGTATAACATGTGGTGCCCCATCACTCTTGCTGTATAACGTGTGGTGCCCCATCACTCTTGCTGTATAACATGTGGTCCCCATCACTCTTGCTGTATAACATGTAGTGCCCCATCACTCTTGCTGTATAACATGTAGTGCCCCATCACTCTTGCTGTATAACATGTGGTGCCCCATCACTCTTGCTGTGTATCATGTGGTGCCCCATCACTCTTACTGTATGTAACATGTGGTGCCCCATCACTCTTGCTGTATAACGTGTGGTGCCCCATCACTCTTACTGTATAACGTGTGGTGCCCCATCACTCTTGCTGTATAACATGTGGTGCCCCATCACTCTTGCTGTATGGCATGTGGTGCCCCATCACTCTTGCTGTATAACATGTGGTGCCCCATCACTCTTGCTGTGTAACATGTAGTGCCCCATCACTCTTGCTGTATGACGTGTGGTGCCCCATCACTCTTGCTGTATGACATGTAGTGCCCATCACTCTTACTGTATAACATGTGGTGCCCATCACTCTTACTGTATAACATGTAGTGCCCCATCACTCTTGCTGTATAACATGTAGTGCCCCATCACTCTTACTGTATAACATGTGGTGCCCCATCACTCTTACTGTATAACGTGTGGTGCCCCATCACTCTTGCTGTATAACATGTGGTGCCCCATCACTCTTGCTGTATGAACGTGTGGTGCCCCATCACTCTTGCTGTATAACATGTGGTGCCCCATCACTCTTGCTGTATAACATGTGGTGCCCATCATCTTGCTGTATAACATGTAGTGCCCCATCACTCTTACTGTATAACATGTGGTGCCCCATCACTCTTACTGTATAACATGTGGTGCCCCATCATCTTGCTGTATAACATGTGGTGCCCCATCACTCTTGCTGTATAACATGTGGTGCCCCATCACTCTTGCTGTATAACATGTGGTGCCCCATCACTCTTGCTGTATAACATGTGGTGCCCCATCACTCTTGCTGTATGACGTGTGGTGCCCCATCACTCTTGCTGTATAACATGTGGTGCCCCATCACTCTTGCTGTATAACATGTAGTGCCCCATCACTCTTGCTGTGTGACATGTGGTGCCCCATCACTCTTGCTGTATAACGTGTGGTGCCCCATCACTCTTGCTGTATAACGTGTGGTGCCCCATCACTCTTACTGTATAACATGTGGTGCCCCATCACTCTTGCTGTATAACATGTGGTGCCCCATCACTCTTGCTGTATAACATGTGGTGCCCCATCACTCTTGCTGTATAACATGTGGTGCCCCATCACTCTTACTGTATAACATGTGGTGCCCCATCATCTTGCTGTATAACATGTGGTCCCCCATCACTCTTACTGTATAACATGTAGTGCCCCATCACTCTTGCTGTATAACATGTGGTGCCCCATCACTCTTACTGTATAAGACATGTGGTGCCCCATCACTCTTGCTGTATAACGTGTGGTGCCCCATCACTCTTGCTGTATAACATGTAGTGCCCCATCACTCTTGCTGTATAGCGTGTGGTGCCCCATCACTCTTGCTGTATAACATGTGGTGCCCCATCACTCTTGCTGTATAACATGTGGTGCCCCATCACTCTTGCTGTGTAACGTGTGGTGCCCCATCACTCTTGCTGTATAACATGTGGTGCCCCATCACTCTTGCTGTATAACATGTGGTGCCCCATCACTCTTGCTGTATAACGTGTGGTGCCCCATCACTCTTGCTGTATAACATGTGGTGCCCCATCACTCTTGCTGTATAACATGTGGTGCCCCATCACTCTTGCTGTATAACGTGTGGTGCCCCATCACTCTTGCTGTATAACATGTGGTGCCCCATCACTCTTGCTGTATGACGTGTAGTGCCCCATCACTCTTGCTGTATAACGTGTGGTGCCCCATCACTCTTGCTGTGTAACATGTGGTGCCCCATCACTCTTGCTGTATAACGTGTGGTGCCCCATCACTCTTGCTGTATAACATGTGGTGCCCCATCACTCTTGCTGTATGACGTGTGGTGCCCCATCACTCTTGCTGTATGACATGTGGTGCCCCATCACTCTTGCTGTATAGCATGTGGTGCCCCATCACTCTTACTGTATAACATGTAGTGCCCCATCACTCTTGCTGTATAACGTGTGGTGCCCCATCACTCTTGCTGTATAACATGTGGTGCCCCATCACTCTTGCTGTATGACATGTGGTGCCCCATCACTCTTGCTGTATAACGTGTGGTGCCCCATCACTCTTGCTGTATAACATGTGGTGCCCCATCACTCTTGCTGTATAACGTGTGGTGCCCCATCACTCTTGCTGTATAACGTGTGGTGCCCCATCACTCTTGCTGTATAACATGTGGTGCCCCATCACTCTTGCTGTGTGACGTGTGGTGCCCCATCACTCTTGCTGTATAGCGTGTGGTGCCCCATCATCTTGCTGTATGACGTGTGGTGCCCATCACTCTTGCTGTGTAACGTGTGGTGCCCCATCACTCTTGCTGTATAACGTGTGGTGCCCCATCACTCTTGCTGTATGACATGTGGTGCCCCATCACTCTTGCTGTGTGACGTGTGGTGCCCCATCACTCTTGCTGTATGACGTGTGGTGCCCATCACTCTTGCTGTGTAACGTGTGGTGCCCCATCACTCTTGCTGTATAACATGTGGTGCCCCATCACTCTTGCTGTTATGGCGTGTGGTGCCCCATCATCTTGCTGTATGACGTGTGGTGCCCCATCACTCTTGCTGTATAACGTGTGGTGCCCCGTCACTCTTGCTGTATGACGTGTGGTGCCCCATCACTCTTGCTGTGTAACGTGTGGTGCCCCATCATCTTGCTGTATAACATGTGGTGCCCCATCACTCTTGCTGTATGACGTGTGGTGCCCCATCACTCTTGCTGTATAACGTGTGGTGCCCCATCACTCTTGCTGTGTGACATGTGGTGCCCCATCATCTTGCTGTATGACGTGTGGTGCCCCATCACTCTTGCTGTATGACGTGTGGTGCCCCATCACTCTTGCTGTATAACGTGTGGTGCCCCATCACTCTTGCTGTATAACGTGTGGTGCCCCATCACTCTTGCTGTATAACGTGTGGTGCCCCATCACTCTTGCTGTATGACGTGTGGTGCCCCATCACTCTTGCTGTATGACGTGTGGTGCCCCATCACTCTTGCTGTGTAACGTGTGGTGCCCCATCACTTTGCTGTATGGCGTGTGGTGCCCCATCACTCTTGCTGTATGACATGTGGTGCCCCATCACTCTTGCTGTATGACGTGTGGTGCCCCATCACTCTTGCTGTGTGACATGTGGTGCCCCATCACTCTTGCTGTATAACGTGTGGTGCCCCATCACTCTTGCTGTATGACGTGTGGTGCCCCATCACTCTTGCTGTATGACGTGTGGTGCCCCATCACTCTTGCTGTATGGCGTGTGGTGCCCCGTCACTCTTGCTGTATGACGTGTGGTGCCCCATCACTCTTGCTGTATAACGTGTGGTGCCCCATCACTCTTGCTGTGTAACGTGTGGTGCCCCATCACTCTTGCTGTATGACATGTGGTGCCCCATCACTCTTGCTGTATGGCGTGTGGTGCCCCATCACTCTTGCTGTATAACGTGTGGTGCCCCATCACTCTTGCTGTATGACATGTGGTGCCCCATCACTCTTGCTGTATAACGTGTGGTGCCCCATCATCTTGCTGTGTAACATGTGGTGCCCCATCACTCTTGCTGTATAACGTGTGGTGCCCCATCACTCTTGCTGTATAACGTGTGGTGCCCCGTCACTCTTGCTGTATAGCGTGTGGTGCCCCATCACTCTTGCTGTGTGACATGTGGTGCCCCGTCACTCTTGCTGTATGCATGTGGTGCCCCATCACTCTTGCTGTGTAACGTGTGGTGCCCCATCACTCTTGCTGTATAACATGTGGTGCCCCATCACTCTTGCTGTGTGACGTGTGGTGCCCCATCACTCTTGCTGTATAACGTGTGGTGCCCCATCACTCTTGCTGTACGTGTGGTGCCCCATCACTCTTGCTGTGTAACGTGTGGTGCCCCATCACTCTTGCTGTGTGACGTGTGGTGCCCCATCACTCTTGCTGTATAACGTGTGGTGCCCATCATCTTGCTGTATGACGTGTGGTGCCCCATCACTCTTGCTGTGTAACGTGTGGTGCCCCATCACTCTTGCTGTATAACATGTGGTGCCCCATCACTCTTGCTGTATAACGTGTGGTGCCCCATCATCTTGCTGTATGACGTGTGGTGCCCCATCACTCTTGCTGTGTAACATGTGGTGCCCCATCACTCTTGCTGTGTAACGTGTGGTGCCCCATCACTCTTGCTGTGTAACGTGTGGTGCCCCATCACTCTTGCTGTGTAACGTGTGGTGCCCCATCACTCTTGCTGTGTAACGTGTGGTGCCCCATACTCTTGCTGTATGACGTGTGGTGCCCCATCACTCTTGCTGTATGCATGTGGTGCCCCATCACTCTTGCTGTGTAACGTGTGGTGCCCCATCACTCTTGCTGTATGACATGTGGTGCCCCGTCACTCTTGCTGTATGACGTGTGGTGCCCCATCACTCTTGCTGTATGAGCATGTGGTGCCCCATCACTCTTGCTGTATGACGTGTGGTGCCCCATCACTCTTGCTGTGTGACGTGTGGTGCCCATCACTCTTGCTGTATGACATGTGGTGCCCCATCACTCTTGCTGTATGACGTGTGGTGCCCCATCACTCTTGCTGTGTAGCGTGTGGTGCCCATCACTCTTGCTGTATGGCGTGTGGTGCCCCATCATCTTGCTGTATACGTGTGGTGCCCATCACTCTTGCTGTATGGCGTGTGGTGCCCCATCACTCTTGCTGTGTGACGTGTGGTGCCCCATCACTCTTGCTGTATGACGTGTGGTGCCCATCCACTCTTGCTGTGTAACGTGTGGTGCCCCATCACTCTTGCTGTATGACATGTGGTGCCCCATCACTCTTGCTGTGTAACGTGTGGTGCCCCATCACTCTTGCTGTATAACATGTGGTGCCCCATCACTCTTGCTGTATAACATGTGGTGCCCCATCACTCTTGCTGTATGGCGTGTGGTGCCCCATCACTCTTGCTGTATAACATGTGGTGCCCCATCACTCTTGCTGTGTAACATGTGGTGCCCCATCACTCTTGCTGTGTGCGTGTGGTGCCCCATCACTCTTGCTGTATAACGTGTGGTGCCCCATCACTCTTGCTGTATAACATGTGGTGCCCCATCACTCTTGCTGTATAACATGTGGTGCCCCATCACTCTTGCTGTATAACATGTGGTGCCCCATCACTCTTGCTGTATAACATGTGGTGCCCCATCACTCTTGCTGTATAACGTGTGGTGCCCCATCACTCTTGCTGTATAACGTGTGGTGCCCCATCACTCTTGCTGTATAACATGTGGTGCCCCATCACTCTTGCTGTATAACGTGTGGTGCCCCATCACTCTTGCTGTATAACATGTGGTGCCCATCACTCTTGCTGTATAACATGTGGTGCCCCATCACTCTTGCTGTATAACATGTGGTGCCCCATCACTCTTGCTGTATGAGCATGTGGTGCCCCATCACTCTTGCTGTATGACGTGTGGTGCCCCATCACTCTTGCTGTGTAACGTGTGGTGCCCCATCACTCTTGCTGTATAACATGTGGTGCCCCATCACTCTTGCTGTGTAACGTGTGGTGCCCCATCACTCTTGCTGTGTAACATGTGGTACCCCATCACTCTTGCTGTATAACATGTGGTGCCCCATCACTCTTACTGTATAACATGTGGTGCCCCATCACTCTTGCTGTATAACATGTGGTGCCCCGTCACTCTTGCTGTATAACATGTGGTGCCCCATCACTCTTGCTGTATAACATGTGGTGCCCCATCACTCTTGCTGTATAACATGTGGTGCCCCATCACTCTTGCTGTGTAACATGTGGTGCCCCATCACTCTTGCTGTATAACATGTGGTGCCCCATCACTCTTGCTGTATAACATGTGGTGCCCCATCACTCTTGCTGTATAACATGTGGTGCCCCATCACTCTTGCTGTATAACGTGTGGTGCCCCATCACTCTTGCTGTATAACATGTGGTGCCCCATCACTCTTGCTGTGTAACGTGTGGTGCCCCGTCACTCTTGCTGTGTAACATGTGGTACCCCATCACTCTTGCTGTATAACGTGTGGTGCCCCATCACTCTTGCTGTATGAGTGTGGTGCCCCATCACTCTTGCTGTGTAACGTGTGGTGCCCCATCACTCTTGCTGTATAACATGTGGTGCCCCATCACTCTTGCTGTATAACATGTGGTGCCCCATCACTCTTACTGTATAACATGTGGTACCCCATCACTCTTGCTGTATAACATGTGGTGCCCCATCACTCTTACTGTATAACATGTGGTGCCCCATCACTCTTACTGTATAACATGTGGTGCCCCATCACTCTTACTGTATAACATGTAGTACCCCATCACTCTTACTGTATAACATGTGGTGCCCCATCACTCTTACTGTATAACATGTAGTGCCCCATCACTCTTACTGTATAACATGTAGTGCCCCATCACTCTTACTGTATAACATGTGGTGCCCCATCACTCTTACTGTATAACATGTAGTGCCCCATCACTCTTACTGTATAACATGTAGTACCCCATCACTCTTACTGTATAACATGTAGTACCCCATCACTCTTACTGTATAACATGTAGTACCCCATCACTCTTACTGTATAACATGTAGTGCCCCATCACTCTTACTGTATAACATGTAGTGCCCCATCACTCTTACTGTATAACATGTGGTACCCCATCACTCTTACTGTATAACATGTGGTGCCCCATCACTCTTACTGTATAACATGTAGTACCCCATCACTCTTGCTGTATAACATGTGGTGCCCCATCACTCTTACTGTATAACATGTGGTGCCCCATCACTCTTACTGTATAACGTGTAGTACCCCATCACTCTTACTGTATAACATGTAGTGCCCCATCACTCTTGCTGTATAACATGTAGTCCCCATCACTCTTACTGTATAACATGTAGTGCCCCATCACTCTTGCTGTATAACATGTGGTGCCCCATCACTCTTACTGTATAAACATGTAGTGCCCCATCACTCTTACTGTATAACATGTAGTACCCCATCACTCTTGCTGTATAACATGTGGTGCCCATCACTCTTGCTGTATAACATGTGGTGCCCCATCACTCTTGCTGTATAACATGTAGTGCCCCATCACTCTTGCTGTATAACATGTAGTGCCCCATCACTCTTACTGTATAACATGTAGTACCCCATCACTCTTACTGTATAACATGTGGTGCCCCATCACTCTTACTGTATAACATGTGGTGCCCCATCACTCTTACTGTATAACATGTAGTGCCCCATCACTCTTACTGTATAACATGTAGTGCCCCATCACTCTTACTGTATAACATGTAGTGCCCCATCACTCTTACTGTATAACATGTAGTACCCCATCACTCTTACTGTATAACATGTAGTGCCCCATCACTCTTACTGTATAACATGTAGTGCCCCATCACTCTTACTGTATAACATGTAGTACCCCATACTCTTACTGTATAACATGTAGTACCCCATCACTCTTACTGTATAACATGTAGTACCCCATCACTCTTGCTGTATAACATGTAGTACCCCATCACTCTTACTGTATAACATGTAGTGCCCCATCACTCTTACTGTATAACATGTAGTGCCCCATCACTCTTACTGTATAACCATGTAGTACCCCATCACTCTTACTGTATAACATGTGGTACCCCATCACTCTTACTGTATAACATGTAGTGCCCCATCACTCTTGCTGTATAACATGTAGTACCCCATCACTCTTACTGTATAACATGTAGTGCCCCATCACTCTTACTGTATAACATGTAGTACCCCATCACTCTTACTGTATAACATGTAGTACCCCATCACTCTTACTGTATAACATGTAGTGCCCCATCACTCTTACTGTATAACATGTAGTGCCCCATCACTCTTACTGTATAACATGTAGTACCCCATCACTCTTGCTGTATAACATGTAGTGCCCCATCACTCTTACTGTATAACATGTGGTGCCCCATCACTCTTACTGTTATAACATGTGGTACCCCATCACTCTTACTGTATAACATGTAGTGCCCCATCACTCTTACTGTATAACATGTAGTGCCCCATCACTCTTACTGTATAACATGTAGTGCCCCATCACTCTTGCTGTATAACATGTAGTGCCCCATCACTCTTACTGTATAACATGTGGTACCCCATCACTCTTACTGTATAACATGTAGTACCCCATCACTCTTACTGTATAACATGTGGTCCCCCATCACTCTTACTGTATAACATGTAGTACCCCATCACTCTTACTGTATAACATGTGGTACCCCATCACTCTTACTGTATAACATGTGGTACCCCATCACTCTTGCTGTATAACATGTAGTACCCCATCACTCTTACTGTATAACATGTAGTACCCCATCACTCTTACTGTATAACATGTAGTGCCCCATCACTCTTACTGTATAACATGTAGTGCCCCATCACTCTTACTGTATAACATGTAGTACCCCATCACTCTTACTGTATAACATGTAGTACCCCATCACTCTTACTGTATAACATGTGGTACCCCATCACTCTTACTGTATAACATGTAGTACCCCATCACTCTTACTGTATAACATGTAGTTACCCCATCACTCTTACTGTATAACATGTAGTGCCCCATCACTCTTACTGTATAACATGTAGTACCCCATCACTCTTACTGTATAACATGTGGTGCCCCATCACTCTTGCTGTGTAACATGTAGTACCCCATCACTCTTACTGTATAACATGTAGTACCCCATCACTCTTACTGTATAACATGTAGTGCCCCATCACTCTTACTGTATAACATGTAGTACCCCATCACTCTTACTGTATAACATGTAGTACCCCATCACTCTTACTGTATAACATGTAGTACCCCATCACTCTTACTGTGTAACATGTAGTGCCCCATCACTCTTACTGTATAACATGTAGTGCCCCATCACTCTTACTGTATAACATGTAGTACCCCATCACTCTTACTGTATAACATGTAGTACCCCATCACTCTTACTGTATAACATGTAGTACCCCATCACTCTTACTGTATAACATGTAGTACCCCATCACTCTTACTGTATAACATGTAGTACCCATCACTCTTACTGTATAACATGTAGTACCCCATCACTCTTACTGTATAACATGTAGTGCCCCATCACTCTTACTGTATAACATGTAGTACCCCATCACTCTTACTGTATAACATGTAGTACCCCATCACTCTTACTGTATAACATGTAGTACCCCATCACTCTTACTGTATAACATGTGGTGCCCCATCACTCTTACTGTATAACATGTGGTACCCATCACTCTTACTGTATAACATGTAGTACCCATCACTCTTACTGTATAACATGTAGTACCCCATCACTCTTACTGTATAACATGTAGTACCCCATCACTCTTACTGTATAACATGTAGTACCCCATCACTCTTACTGTATAACATGTGGTACCCATCACTCTTACTGTATAACATGTAGTCCCCATCACTCTTACTGTATAACATGTAGTACCCCATCACTCTTACTGTATAACATGTAGTACCCCATCACTCTTACTGTATAACATGTAGTACCCCATCACTCTTACTGTATAACATGTAGTACCCCATCACTCTTACTGTATAACATGTAGTACCCCATCACTCTTACTGTATAACATGTAGTCCCCCATCACTCTTACTGTATAACATGTAGTACCCCATCACTCTTACTGTATAACATGTAGTACCCATCACTCTTACTGTATAACATGTAGTACCCCATCACTCTTACTGTATAACATGTGGTGCCCCATCACTCTTACTGTATAACATGTAGTACCCCATCACTCTTACTGTATAACATGTAGTACCCCATCACTCTTACTGTATAACATGTAGTACCCCATCACTCTTACTGTATAACATGTAGTACCCCATCACTCTTACTGTATAACATGTAGTACCCCATCACTCTTACTGTATAACATGTAGTACCCCATCACTCTTACTGTATAACATGTAGTACCCCATCACTCTTACTGTATAACATGTAGTACCCCATCACTCTTACTGTATAACATGTAGTACCCCATCACTCTTACTGTATAACATGTAGTACCCCATCACTCTTACTGTATAACATGTAGTACCCCATCACTCTTACTGTATAACATGTAGTGCCCCATCACTCTTACTGTATAACATGTAGTACCCCATCACTCTTACTGTATAACATGTAGTACCCCATCACTCTTACTGTATAACATGTAGTGCCCCATCACTCTTACTGTATAACATGTGGTGCCCCATCACTCTTACTGTATAACATGTGGTGCCCCATCACTCTTACTGTATAACATGTAGTACCCCATCACTCTTACTGTATAACATGTGGTACCCCATCACTCTTACTGTATAACATGTGGTACCCCATCACTCTTACTGTATAACATGTAGTACCCCATCACTCTTACTGTATAACATGTAGTGCCCCATCACTCTTACTGTATAACATGTAGTACCCCATCACTCTTACTGTATAACATGTAGTACCCCATCACTCTTACTGTATAACATGTAGTACCCATCACTCTTACTGTATAACATGTAGTACCCCATCACTCTTACTGTATAACATGTAGTACCCCATCACTCTTACTGTATAACATGTAGTACCCCATCACTCTTACTGTATAACATGTAGTACCCCATCACTCTTACTGTATAACATGTAGTACCCCATCACTCTTACTGTATAACATGTAGTACCCCATCACTCTTACTGTATAACATGTAGTACCCATCACTCTTACTGTATAACATGTAGTGCCCCATCACTCTTACTGTATAACATGTGGTGCCCCATCACTCTTACTGTATAAACATGTAGTACCCCATCACTCTTACTGTATAACATGTGGTACCCCATCACTCTTACTGTATAACATGTAGTACCCCATCACTCTTACTGTATAACATGTAGTACCCCATCACTCTTACTGTATAACATGTAGTACCCCATCACTCTTACTGTATAACATGTAGTACCCCATCACTCTTACTGTATAACATGTAGTGCCCCATCACTCTTACTGTATAACATGTAGTACCCCATCACTCTTACTGTATAACATGTAGTACCCCATCACTCTTACTGTATAACATGTAGTACCCCATCACTCTTACTGTATAACATGTGGTGCCCCATCACTCTTACTGTATAACATGTAGTACCCCATCACTCTTACTGTGTAACATGTAGTACCCCATCACTCTTACTGTATAACATGTAGTACCCCATCACTCTTACTGTATAACATGTAGTGCCCCATCACTCTTACTGTATAACATGTAGTACCCCATCACTCTTACTGTATAACATGTAGTACCCCATCACTCTTACTGTATAACATGTAGTACCCCATCACTCTTACTGTATAACATGTAGTACCCCATCACTCTTACTGTATAACATGTAGTACCCCATCACTCTTACTGTATAACATGTAGTACCCCATCACTCTTGCTGTATAACATGTAGTACCCATCACTCTTACTGTATAACATGTAGTGCCCCATCACTCTTACTGTATAACATGTAGTACCCCATCACTCTTACTGTATAACATGTAGTACCCCATCACTCTTACTGTATAACATGTAGTACCCCATCACTCTTACTGTATAACATGTAGTACCCCATCACTCTTACTGTATAACATGTAGTACCCCATCACTCTTACTGTATAACATGTAGTACCCCATCACTCTTACTGTATAACATGTAGTACCCATCACTCTTACTGTATAACATGTAGTACCCCATCACTCTTACTGTATAACATGTAGTACCCCATCACTCTTACTGTATAACATGTAGTACCCCATCACTCTTACTGTATAACATGTAGTGCCCCATCACTCTTACTGTATAACATGTAGTACCCCATCACTCTTACTGTATAACATGTAGTACCCATCACTCTTACTGTGTAACATGTAGTACCCCATCACTCTTACTGTATAACATGTAGTACCCCATCACTCTTACTGTGTAACATGTAGTACCCCATCACTCTTACTGTATAACATGTAGTACCCCATCACTCTTACTGTATAACATGTAGTACCCCATCACTCTTACTGTATAACATGTAGTACCCCATCACTCTTACTGTATAACATGTAGTACCCCATCACTCTTACTGTATAACATGTAGTACCCATCACTCTTACTGTATAACATGTAGTACCCCATCACTCTTACTGTATAACATGTAGTACCCCATCACTCTTACTGTATAACATGTAGTACCCCATCACTCTTACTGTATAACATGTAGTACCCCATCACTCTTACTGTATAACATGTAGTACCCCATCACTCTTACTGTATAACATGTAGTACCCCATCACTCTTACTGTATAACATGTAGTACCCCATCACTCTTACTGTATAACATGTAGTACCCCATCACTCTTACTGTATAACATGTAGTACCCATCACTCTTACTGTATAACATGTAGTACCCCATCACTCTTACTGTATAACATGTAGTACCCCATCACTCTTACTGTATAACATGTAGTACCCCATCACTCTTACTGTATAACATGTGGTACCCCATCACTCTTACTGTATAACATGTAGTACCCATCACTCTTACTGTATAACATGTAGTACCCCATCACTCTTACTGTATAACATGTAGTGCCCCATCACTCTTGCTGTATAACATGTAGTACCCCATCACTCTTACTGTATAACATGTAGTACCCCATCACTCTTACTGTATAACATGTAGTACCCCATCACTCTTACTGTATAACATGTAGTACCCCATCACTCTTACTGTATAACATGTAGTACCCCATCACTCTTACTGTTATAACATGTAGTACCCCATCACTCTTACTGTATAACATGTAGTACCCCATCACTCTTACTGTATAACATGTAGTACCCCATCACTCTTACTGTATAACATGTAGTACCCCATCACTCTTACTGTATAACATGTAGTACCCCATCACTCTTACTGTATAACATGTGGTACCCCATCACTCTTACTGTATAACATGTAGTACCCCATCACTCTTACTGTATAACATGTAGTACCCCATCACTCTTACTGTATAACATGTAGTACCCCATCACTCTTACTGTATAACATGTAGTACCCCATCACTCTTACTGTATAACATGTAGTACCCCATCACTCTTACTGTATAACATGTAGTACCCATCACTCTTACTGTATAACATGTAGTACCCCATCACTCTTACTGTATAACATGTAGTACCCCATCACTCTTACTGTATAACATGTAGTACCCCATCACTCTTACTGTATAACATGTAGTACCCCATCACTCTTACTGTATAACATGTAGTACCCCATCACTCTTACTGTATAACATGTAGTACCCCATCACTCTTACTGTATAACATGTGGTACCCCATCACTCTTACTGTATAACATGTAGTACCCATCACTCTTACTGTATAACATGTAGTACCCCATCACTCTTACTGTATAACATGTAGTACCCCATCACTCTTACTGTATAACATGTGGTGCCCCATCACTCTTACTGTATAACATGTAGTACCCCATCACTCTTACTGTATAACATGTAGTACCCCATCACTCTTACTGTATAACATGTAGTACCCATCACTCTTACTGTATAACATGTAGTACCCCATCACTCTTACTGTATAACATGTGGTACCCCATCACTCTTACTGTATAACATGTAGTACCCCATCACTCTTACTGTATAACATGTGGTACCCCATCACTCTTACTGTATAACATGTAGTACCCCATCACTCTTACTGTATAACATGTAGTACCCCATCACTCTTACTGTATAACATGTGGTACCCCATCACTCTTACTGTATAACATGTAGTACCCCATCACTCTTACTGTATAACATGTAGTACCCCATCACTCTTACTGTATAACATGTAGTACCCCATCACTCTTACTGTATAACATGTAGTACCCCATCACTCTTACTGTATAACATGTAGTACCCATCACTCTTACTGTATAACATGTAGTACCCCATCACTCTTACTGTATAACATGTAGTACCCCATCACTCTTACTGTATAACATGTAGTACCCCATCACTCTTACTGTATAACATGTAGTACCCCATCACTCTTACTGTATAACATGTGGTACCCATCACTCTTACTGTATAACATGTAGTACCCCATCACTCTTACTGTATAACATGTAGTACCCCATCACTCTTACTGTATAACATGTAGTACCCCATCACTCTTACTGTATAACATGTAGTACCCCATCACTCTTACTGTATAACATGTAGTACCCCATCACTCTTACTGTATAACATGTAGTACCCCATCACTCTTACTGTATAACATGTAGTACCCCATCACTCTTACTGTATAACATGTAGTACCCCATCACTCTTACTGTATAACATGTAGTACCCCATCACTCTTACTGTATAACATGTAGTACCCCATCACTCTTACTGTATAACATGTAGTACCCATCACTCTTACTGTATAACATGTAGTACCCCATCACTCTTACTGTATAACATGTAGTACCCCATCACTCTTACTGTATAACATGTAGTACCCCATCACTCTTACTGTATAACATGTAGTACCCCATCACTCTTACTGTATAACATGTAGTACCCCATCACTCTTACTGTATAAACATGTAGTACCCCATCACTCTTACTGTATAACATGTAGTACCCCATCACTCTTACTGTATAACATGTAGTACCCCATCACTCTTACTGTATAACATGTAGTACCCATCACTCTTACTGTATAACATGTAGTACCCCATCACTCTTACTGTATAACATGTAGTACCCCATCACTCTTACTGTATAACATGTAGTACCCCATCACTCTTACTGTATAACATGTAGTACCCCATCACTCTTACTGTATAACATGTAGTACCCCA
Source organism: Salmo salar (assembly GCF_905237065.1). Taxonomy (NCBI): domain Eukaryota; kingdom Metazoa; phylum Chordata; class Actinopteri; order Salmoniformes; family Salmonidae; genus Salmo; species Salmo salar. The sequence goes on from NC_059445.1 coordinate 85,986,444, forward strand.
TCACTCTTACTGTATAACATGTGGTACCCCATCACTCTTACTGTATAACATGTAGTACCCCATCACTCTTACTGTATAACATGTAGTACCCCATCACTCTTACTGTATAACATGTAGTACCCCATCACTCTTACTGTATAACATGTAGTACCCCATCACTCTTACTGTATAACATGTAGTACCCCATCACTCTTACTGTATAACATGTAGTACCCCATCACTCTTACTGTATAACATGTAGTACCCCATCACTCTTACTGTATAACATGTAGTACCCCATCACTCTTACTGTATAACATGTAGTACCCATCACTCTTACTGTATAACATGTAGTACCCCATCACTCTTACTGTATAACATGTAGTACCCCATCACTCTTACTGTATAACATGTAGTACCCCATCACTCTTACTGTATAACATGTAGTACCCCATCACTCTTACTGTATAACATGTAGTACCCCATCACTCTTACTGTATAACATGTAGTACCCCATCACTCTTACTGTATAACATGTAGTACCCCATCACTCTTACTGTATAACATGTAGTACCCCATCACTCTTACTGTATAACATGTAGTACCCCATCACTCTTACTGTATAACATGTAGTACCCATCACTCTTACTGTATAACATGTAGTACCCCATCACTCTTACTGTATAAACATGTAGTACCCCATCACTCTTACTGTATAACATGTAGTACCCCATCACTCTTACTGTATAACATGTAGTACCCCATCACTCTTACTGTATAACATGTAGTACCCCATCACTCTTACTGTATAACATGTAGTACCCATCACTCTTACTGTATAACATGTAGTACCCCATCACTCTTACTGTATAACATGTAGTACCCCATCACTCTTACTGTATAACATGTAGTACCCCATCACTCTTACTGTATAACATGTAGTACCCCATCACTCTTACTGTATAAACATGTAGTACCCCATCACTCTTACTGTATAACATGTAGTACCCATCACTCTTACTGTATAACATGTAGTACCCCATCACTCTTACTGTATAACATGTAGTACCCATCACTCTTACTGTATAACATGTAGTACCCCATCACTCTTACTGTATAACATGTAGTACCCCATCACTCTTACTGTATAACATGTAGTACCCCATCACTCTTACTGTATAACATGTAGTACCCCATCACTCTTACTGTATAACATGTAGTACCCATCACTCTTACTGTATAACATGTAGTACCCCATCACTCTTACTGTATAACATGTAGTACCCCATCACTCTTACTGTATAACATGTAGTACCCATCACTCTTACTGTATAACATGTAGTACCCCATCACTCTTACTGTATAACATGTAGTACCCATCACTCTTACTGTATAACATGTAGTACCCCATCACTCTTACTGTATAACATGTAGTACCCCATCACTCTTACTGTATAACATGTAGTACCCCATCACTCTTACTGTATAACATGTAGTGCCCCATCACTCTTACTGTATAACATGTAGTACCCCATCACTCTTACTGTATAACATGTGGTACCCCATCACTCTTACTGTATAACATGTAGTACCCATCACTCTTACTGTATAACATGTAGTACCCCATCACTCTTACTGTATAACATGTAGTACCCCATCACTCTTACTGTATAACATGTAGTACCCATCACTCTTACTGTATAACATGTAGTACCCCATCACTCTTACTGTATAACATGTAGTACCCCATCACTCTTACTGTATAACATGTAGTACCCCATCACTCTTACTGTATAACATGTAGTACCCCATCACTCTTACTGTATAACATGTAGTACCCCATCACTCTTACTGTATAACATGTAGTACCCCATCACTCTTACTGTATAACATGTAGTACCCCATCACTCTTACTGTATAACATGTAGTACCCCATCACTCTTACTGTATAACATGTAGTACCCCATCACTCTTACTGTATAACATGTAGTACCCCATCACTCTTACTGTATAACATGTAGTACCCCATCACTCTTACTGTATAACATGTAGTACCCCATCACTCTTACTGTATAACATGTAGTACCCCATCACTCTTACTGTATAACATGTAGTACCCCATCACTCTTACTGTATAACATGTAGTACCCCATCACTCTTACTGTATAACATGTAGTACCCCATCACTCTTACTGTATAACATGTAGTACCCCATCACTCTTACTGTATAACATGTAGTACCCCATCACTCTTACTGTATAACATGTAGTACCCCATCACTCTTACTGTATAACATGTAGTACCCCATCACTCTTACTGTATAACATGTAGTACCCCATCACTCTTACTGTATAACATGTAGTACCCCATCACTCTTACTGTATAACATGTAGTACCCCATCACTCTTACTGTATAACATGTAGTACCCCATCACTCTTACTGTATAACATGTAGTACCCCATCACTCTTACTGTATAACATGTAGTACCCCATCACTCTTACTGTATAACATGTAGTACCCCATCACTCTTACTGTATAACATGTAGTACCCCATCACTCTTACTGTATAACATGTAGTACCCCATCACTCTTACTGTATAACATGTAGTACCCCATCACTCTTACTGTATAACATGTAGTACCCATCACTCTTACTGTATAACATGTAGTACCCCATCACTCTTACTGTATAACATGTAGTACCCCATCACTCTTACTGTATAACATGTGGTACCCCATCACTCTTACTGTATAACATGTAGTACCCCATCACTCTTACTGTATAACATGTAGTACCCCATCACTCTTACTGTATAACATGTAGTACCCCATCACTCTTACTGTATAACATGTAGTACCCCATCACTCTTACTGTATAACATGTAGTACCCCATCACTCTTACTGTATAACATGTAGTACCCCATCACTCTTACTGTATAACATGTAGTACCCCATCACTCTTACTGTATAACATGTAGTACCCCATCACTCTTACTGTATAACATGTAGTACCCCATCACTCTTACTGTATAACATGTAGTACCCCATCACTCTTACTGTATAACATGTAGTACCCCATCACTCTTACTGTATAACATGTAGTACCCCATCACTCTTACTGTATAACATGTAGTACCCCATCACTCTTACTGTATAACATGTAGTACCCCATCACTCTTACTGTATAACATGTAGTACCCCATCACTCTTACTGTATAACATGTAGTACCCCATCACTCTTACTGTATAACATGTAGTACCCCATCACTCTTACTGTATAACATGTGGTACCCCATCACTCTTACTGTATAACATGTAGTACCCCATCACTCTTACTGTATAACATGTAGTACCCCATCACTCTTACTGTATAACATGTAGTACCCCATCACTCTTACTGTATAACATGTAGTACCCCATCACTCTTACTGTATAACATGTAGTACCCCATCACTCTTACTGTATAACATGTAGTACCCCATCACTCTTACTGTATAACATGTAGTACCCCATCACTCTTACTGTATAACATGTAGTACCCATCACTCTTACTGTATAACATGTAGTACCCCATCACTCTTACTGTATAACATGTAGTACCCCATCACTCTTACTGTATAACATGTAGTACCCCATCACTCTTACTGTATAACATGTAGTACCCCATCACTCTTACTGTATAACATGTAGTACCCCATCACTCTTACTGTATAACATGTAGTACCCCATCACTCTTACTGTATAACATGTAGTACCCCATCACTCTTACTGTATAACATGTAGTACCCCATCACTCTTACTGTATAACATGTAGTACCCCATCACTCTTACTGTATAACATGTAGTACCCCATCACTCTTACTGTATAACATGTAGTACCCCATCACTCTTACTGTATAACATGTAGTACCCCATCACTCTTACTGTATAACATGTAGTACCCCATCACTCTTACTGTATAACATGTAGTACCCCATCACTCTTACTGTATAACATGTAGTACCCCATCACTCTTACTGTATAACATGTAGTACCCCATCACTCTTACTGTATAACATGTAGTACCCCATCACTCTTACTGTATAACATGTAGTACCCCATCACTCTTACTGTATAACATGTAGTACCCCATCACTCTTACTGTATAACATGTAGTACCCATCACTCTTACTGTATAACATGTAGTACCCCATCACTCTTACTGTATAAACATGTAGTACCCCATCACTCTTACTGTATAACATGTAGTACCCCATCACTCTTACTGTATAACATGTAGTACCCCATCACTCTTACTGTATAACATGTAGTACCCCATCACTCTTACTGTATAACATGTAGTACCCCATCACTCTTACTGTATAACATGTAGTACCCCATCACTCTTACTGTATAACATGTAGTACCCCATCACTCTTACTGTATAACATGTAGTACCCCATCACTCTTACTGTATAACATGTAGTACCCATCACTCTTACTGTATAACATGTAGTACCCCATCACTCTTACTGTATAACATGTAGTACCCCATCACTCTTACTGTATAACATGTAGTACCCCATCACTCTTACTGTATAACATGTAGTACCCCATCACTCTTACTGTATAACATGTAGTACCCCATCACTCTTACTGTATAACATGTAGTACCCCATCACTCTTACTGTATAACATGTAGTACCCCATCACTCTTACTGTATAACATGTAGTACCCCATCACTCTTACTGTATAACATGTAGTACCCCATCACTCTTACTGTATAACATGTAGTACCCCATCACTCTTACTGTATAACATGTAGTACCCCATCACTCTTACTGTATAACATGTAGTACCCCATCACTCTTACTGTATAACATGTAGTACCCCATCACTCTTACTGTATAACATGTAGTACCCCATCACTCTTACTGTATAACATGTAGTACCCCATCACTCTTACTGTATAACATGTAGTACCCCATCACTCTTACTGTATAACATGTAGTACCCCATCACTCTTACTGTATAACATGTAGTACCCCATCACTCTTACTGTATAACATGTAGTACCCCATCACTCTTACTGTATAACATGTAGTACCCCATCACTCTTACTGTATAACATGTAGTACCCCATCACTCTTACTGTATAACATGTAGTACCCCATCACTCTTACTGTATAACATGTAGTACCCCATCACTCTTACTGTATAACATGTAGTACCCCATCACTCTTACTGTATAACATGTAGTACCCCATCACTCTTACTGTATAACATGTAGTACCCCATCACTCTTACTGTATAACATGTAGTACCCCATCACTCTTACTGTATAACATGTAGTACCCCATCACTCTTACTGTATAACATGTAGTACCCCATCACTCTTACTGTATAACATGTAGTACCCCATCACTCTTACTGTATAACATGTAGTACCCCATCACTCTTACTGTATAACATGTAGTACCCCATCACTCTTACTGTATAACATGTAGTACCCCATCACTCTTACTGTATAACATGTAGTACCCCATCACTCTTACTGTATAACATGTAGTACCCCATCACTCTTACTGTATAACATGTAGTACCCCATCACTCTTACTGTATAACATGTAGTACCCCATCACTCTTACTGTATAACATGTAGTACCCCATCACTCTTACTGTATAACATGTAGTACCCATCACTCTTACTGTATAACATGTAGTACCCCATCACTCTTACTGTATAACATGTAGTACCCCATCACTCTTACTGTATAACATGTAGTACCCCATCACTCTTACTGTATAACATGTAGTACCCCATCACTCTTACTGTATAACATGTAGTACCCCATCACTCTTACTGTATAACATGTAGTACCCCATCACTCTTACTGTATAACATGTAGTACCCCATCACTCTTACTGTATAACATGTAGTACCCCATCACTCTTACTGTATAACATGTAGTACCCCATCACTCTTACTGTATAACATGTAGTACCCCATCACTCTTACTGTATAACATGTAGTACCCCATCACTCTTACTGTATAACATGTAGTACCCCATCACTCTTACTGTATAACATGTAGTACCCCATCACTCTTACTGTATAACATGTAGTACCCCATCACTCTTACTGTATAACATGTAGTACCCATCACTCTTACTGTATAACATGTAGTACCCCATCACTCTTACTGTATAACATGTAGTACCCCATCACTCTTACTGTATAACATGTAGTACCCCATCACTCTTACTGTATAACATGTAGTACCCCATCACTCTTACTGTATAACATGTAGTACCCCATCACTCTTACTGTATAACATGTAGTACCCCATCACTCTTACTGTATAACATGTAGTACCCCATCACTCTTACTGTATAACATGTAGTACCCCATCACTCTTACTGTATAACATGTAGTACCCATCACTCTTACTGTATAACATGTAGTACCCCATCACTCTTACTGTATAACATGTAGTACCCCATCACTCTTACTGTATAACATGTAGTACCCCATCACTCTTACTGTATAACATGTAGTACCCCATCACTCTTACTGTATAACATGTAGTACCCCATCACTCTTACTGTATAACATGTAGTACCCCATCACTCTTACTGTATAACATGTAGTACCCCATCACTCTTACTGTATAACATGTAGTACCCATCACTCTTACTGTATAACATGTAGTACCCCATCACTCTTACTGTATAACATGTAGTACCCCATCACTCTTACTGTATAACATGTAGTACCCCATCACTCTTACTGTATAACATGTAGTACCCCATCACTCTTACTGTATAACATGTAGTACCCCATCACTCTTACTGTATAACATGTAGTACCCCATCACTCTTACTGTATAACATGTAGTACCCCATCACTCTTACTGTATAACATGTAGTACCCCATCACTCTTACTGTATAACATGTAGTACCCCATCACTCTTACTGTATAACATGTAGTACCCCATCACTCTTACTGTATAACATGTAGTACCCCATCACTCTTACTGTATAACATGTAGTACCCCATCACTCTTACTGTATAACATGTAGTACCCCATCACTCTTACTGTATAACATGTAGTACCCCATCACTCTTACTGTATAACATGTAGTACCCCATCACTCTTACTGTATAACATGTAGTACCCCATCACTCTTACTGTATAACATGTAGTACCCCATCACTCTTACTGTATAACATGTAGTACCCCATCACTCTTACTGTATAACATGTAGTACCCCATCACTCTTACTGTATAACATGTAGTACCCCATCACTCTTACTGTATAACATGTAGTACCCCATCACTCTTACTGTATAACATGTAGTACCCCATCACTCTTACTGTATAACATGTAGTACCCCATCACTCTTACTGTATAACATGTAGTACCCCATCACTCTTACTGTATAACATGTAGTACCCCATCACTCTTACTGTATAACATGTAGTACCCCATCACTCTTACTGTATAACATGTAGTACCCCATCACTCTTACTGTATAACATGTAGTACCCCATCACTCTTACTGTATAACATGTAGTACCCCATCACTCTTACTGTATAACATGTAGTACCCCATCACTCTTACTGTATAACATGTAGTACCCCATCACTCTTACTGTATAACATGTAGTACCCCATCACTCTTACTGTATAACATGTAGTACCCCATCACTCTTACTGTATAACATGTAGTACCCCATCACTCTTACTGTATAACATGTAGTACCCCATCACTCTTACTGTATAACATGTAGTACCCCATCACTCTTACTGTATAACATGTAGTACCCCATCACTCTTACTGTATAACATGTAGTACCCCATCACTCTTACTGTATAACATGTAGTACCCATCACTCTTACTGTATAACATGTAGTACCCCATCACTCTTACTGTATAACATGTAGTACCCCATCACTCTTACTGTATAACATGTAGTACCCCATCACTCTTACTGTATAACATGTAGTACCCCATCACTCTTACTGTATAACATGTAGTACCCCATCACTCTTACTGTATAACATGTAGTACCCCATCACTCTTACTGTATAACATGTAGTACCCCATCACTCTTACTGTATAACATGTAGTACCCCATCACTCTTACTGTATAACATGTAGTACCCCATCACTCTTACTGTATAACATGTAGTACCCCATCACTCTTACTGTATAACATGTAGTACCCCATCACTCTTACTGTATAACATGTAGTACCCCATCACTCTTACTGTATAACATGTAGTACCCCATCACTCTTACTGTATAACATGTAGTACCCCATCACTCTTACTGTATAACATGTAGTACCCCATCACTCTTACTGTATAACATGTAGTACCCCATCACTCTTACTGTATAACATGTAGTACCCATCACTCTTACTGTATAACATGTAGTACCCCATCACTCTTACTGTATAACATGTAGTACCCCATCACTCTTACTGTATAACATGTAGTACCCCATCACTCTTACTGTATAAACATGTAGTACCCCATCACTCTTACTGTATAACATGTAGTACCCATCACTCTTACTGTATAACATGTAGTACCCCATCACTCTTACTGTATAACATGTAGTACCCCATCACTCTTACTGTATAACATGTAGTACCCCATCACTCTTACTGTATAACATGTAGTACCCCATCACTCTTACTGTATAACATGTAGTACCCATCACTCTTACTGTATAACATGTAGTACCCATCACTCTTACTGTATAACATGTAGTACCCCATCACTCTTACTGTATAACATGTAGTACCCCATCACTCTTACTGTATAACATGTAGTACCCCATCACTCTTACTGTATAACATGTAGTACCCATCACTCTTACTGTATAACATGTAGTACCCCATCACTCTTACTGTATAACATGTAGTACCCCATCACTCTTACTGTATAACATGTAGTACCCCATCACTCTTACTGTATAACATGTAGTACCCCATCACTCTTACTGTATAACATGTAGTACCCCATCACTCTTACTGTATAACATGTAGTACCCATCACTCTTACTGTATAACATGTAGTACCCCATCACTCTTACTGTATAACATGTAGTACCCCATCACTCTTACTGTATAACATGTAGTACCCATCACTCTTACTGTATAACATGTAGTACCCCATCACTCTTACTGTATAACATGTAGTACCCATCACTCTTACTGTATAACATGTAGTACCCCATCACTCTTACTGTATAACATGTAGTACCCATCACTCTTACTGTATAACATGTAGTACCCCATCACTCTTACTGTATAACATGTAGTACCCCATCACTCTTACTGTATAACATGTAGTACCCATCACTCTTACTGTATAACATGTAGTACCCATCACTCTTACTGTATAACATGTAGTACCCCATCACTCTTACTGTATAACATGTAGTACCCCATCACTCTTACTGTATAACATGTAGTACCCCATCACTCTTACTGTATAACATGTAGTACCCCATCACTCTTACTGTATAACATGTAGTACCCCATCACTCTTACTGTATAACATGTAGTACCCATCACTCTTACTGTATAACATGTAGTACCCCATCACTCTTACTGTATAACATGTAGTACCCATCACTCTTACTGTATAACATGTAGTACCCCATCACTCTTACTGTATAACATGTAGTACCCCATCACTCTTACTGTATAACATGTAGTACCCCATCACTCTTACTGTATAACATGTAGTACCCCATCACTCTTACTGTATAACATGTAGTACCCATCACTCTTACTGTATAACATGTAGTACCCCATCACTCTTACTGTATAACATGTAGTACCCATCACTCTTACTGTATAACATGTAGTACCCATCACTCTTACTGTATAACATGTAGTACCCCATCACTCTTACTGTATAACATGTAGTACCCCATCACTCTTACTGTATAACATGTAGTACCCCATCACTCTTACTGTATAACATGTAGTACCCATCACTCTTACTGTATAACATGTAGTACCCATCACTCTTACTGTATAACATGTAGTACCCCATCACTCTTACTGTATAACATGTAGTACCCCATCACTCTTACTGTATAACATGTAGTACCCATCACTCTTACTGTATAACATGTAGTACCCCATCACTCTTACTGTATAACATGTAGTACCCCATCACTCTTACTGTATAACATGTAGTACCCCATCACTCTTACTGTATAACATGTAGTACCCATCACTCTTACTGTATAACATGTAGTACCCCATCACTCTTACTGTATAACATGTAGTACCCCATCACTCTTACTGTATAACATGTAGTACCCATCACTCTTACTGTATAACATGTAGTACCCCATCACTCTTACTGTATAACATGTAGTACCCCATCACTCTTACTGTATAACATGTAGTACCCCATCACTCTTACTGTATAACATGTAGTACCCCATCACTCTTACTGTATAACATGTAGTACCCATCACTCTTACTGTATAACATGTAGTACCCATCACTCTTACTGTATAACATGTAGTACCCATCACTCTTACTGTATAACATGTAGTACCCCATCACTCTTACTGTATAACATGTAGTACCCCATCACTCTTACTGTATAACATGTAGTACCCATCACTCTTACTGTATAACATGTAGTACCCATCACTCTTACTGTATAACATGTAGTACCCCATCACTCTTACTGTATAACATGTAGTACCCATCACTCTTACTGTATAACATGTAGTACCCCATCACTCTTACTGTATAACATGTAGTACCCCATCACTCTTACTGTATAACATGTAGTACCCATCACTCTTACTGTATAACATGTAGTACCCCATCACTCTTACTGTATAACATGTAGTACCCCATCACTCTTACTGTATAACATGTAGTACCCCATCACTCTTACTGTATAACATGTAGTACCCCATCACTCTTACTGTATAACATGTAGTACCCCATCACTCTTACTGTATAACATGTAGTACCCATCACTCTTACTGTATAACATGTAGTACCCCATCACTCTTACTGTATAACATGTAGTACCCATCACTCTTACTGTATAACATGTAGTACCCCATCACTCTTACTGTATAACATGTAGTACCCATCACTCTTACTGTATAACATGTAGTACCCCATCACTCTTACTGTATAACATGTAGTACCCCATCACTCTTACTGTATAACATGTAGTACCCCATCACTCTTACTGTATAACATGTAGTACCCCATCACTCTTACTGTATAACATGTAGTACCCATCACTCTTACTGTATAACATGTAGTACCCATCACTCTTACTGTATAACATGTAGTACCCATCACTCTTACTGTATAACATGTAGTACCCCATCACTCTTACTGTATAACATGTAGTACCCCATCACTCTTACTGTATAACATGTAGTACCCCATCACTCTTACTGTATAACATGTAGTACCCATCACTCTTACTGTATAACATGTAGTACCCCATCACTCTTACTGTATAACATGTAGTACCCCATCACTCTTACTGTATAACATGTAGTACCCCATCACTCTTACTGTATAACATGTAGTACCCCATCACTCTTACTGTATAACATGTAGTACCCCATCACTCTTACTGTATAACATGTAGTACCCCATCACTCTTACTGTATAACATGTAGTACCCCATCACTCTTACTGTATAACATGTAGTACCCCATCACTCTTACTGTATAACATGTAGTACCCCATCACTCTTACTGTATAACATGTAGTACCCATCACTCTTACTGTATAACATGTAGTACCCATCACTCTTACTGTATAACATGTAGTACCCCATCACTCTTACTGTATAACATGTAGTACCCATCACTCTTACTGTATAACATGTAGTACCCCATCACTCTTACTGTATAACATGTAGTACCCATCACTCTTACTGTATAACATGTAGTACCCATCACTCTTACTGTATAACATGTAGTACCCCATCACTCTTACTGTATAACATGTAGTACCCCATCACTCTTACTGTATAACATGTAGTACCCCATCACTCTTACTGTATAACATGTAGTACCCCATCACTCTTACTGTATAACATGTAGTACCCATCACTCTTACTGTATAACATGTAGTACCCCATCACTCTTACTGTATAACATGTAGTACCCCATCACTCTTACTGTATAACATGTAGTACCCCATCACTCTTACTGTATAACATGTAGTACCCCATCACTCTTACTGTATAACATGTAGTACCCCATCACTCTTACTGTATAACATGTAGTACCCCATCACTCTTACTGTATAACATGTAGTACCCCATCACTCTTACTGTGTAACATGTAGTACCCCATCACTCTTACTGTATAACATGTAGTACCCCATCACTCTTACTGTATAACATGTAGTACCCCATCACTCTTACTGTATAACATGTAGTACCCATCACTCTTACTGTATAACATGTAGTACCCCATCACTCTTACTGTATAACATGTAGTACCCCATCACTCTTACTGTATAACATGTAGTACCCCATCACTCTTACTGTATAACATGTAGTACCCCATCACTCTTACTGTATAACATGTAGTACCCCATCACTCTTACTGTATAACATGTAGTACCCATCACTCTTACTGTATAACATGTAGTACCCATCACTCTTACTGTATAACATGTAGTACCCATCACTCGTACTGTATAACATGTAGTACCCCATCACTCTTACTGTATAACATGTAGTACCCCATCACTCTTACTGTATAACATGTAGTACCCATCACTCTTACTGTATAACATATAGTACCCATCACTCTTACTGTATAACATGTAGTACCCCATCACTCTTACTGTATAACATGTAGTACCCATCACTCTTACTGTATAACATGTAGTACCCCATCACTCTTACTGTATAACATGTAGTACCCATCACTCTTACTGTATAACATGTAGTACCCATCACTCTTACTGTATAACATGTAGTACCCATCACTCTTACTGTATAACATGTAGTACCCATCACTCTTACTGTATAACATGTAGTACCCCATCACTCTTACTGTATAACATGTAGTACCCCATCACTCTTACTGTATAACATGTAGTACCCCATCACTCTTACTGTATAACATGTAGTACCCATCACTCTTACTGTATAACACGTAAGTCACTTAACAGGGATATCAACATGTTCTACAACACACCTTCTTAATAACAATATTTTCTTTAAAAAAATGAAGGTAAATATTTTTATTTTATTTTAAACATATTATGTTTCTATCAAAATAGTGAACATGGAGCCGTTTATGAAAGAGTCTAACAATGCAGGTTTTGGGCTTTCGCCAGTTATGTCACGGTTGTCAAAAGGAGAAGCGGACCAAAGTGCAGCGTGTGTGTCGTTCCACATTTGATTTAATCTGTGAAACTATGCAATACATAAATAAACGGAATACACAAAACAACAAACCGTGACACGGAGGTGAAACAAACACTACTCAAAAATAATCTCCCACAAACCCAGATGGAAAAAAAAAAAAACTACTTAAGTATGATCTCCAATTAGAGACAACGATGACCAGCTGCCTCTAATTGGAGATCATCCCAAACAAAACCCCAACATAGAAATACAAAAACTAGAACCTAAGAACATAGAAATAGAAAACATAGAACAAACCCCCCTGTCACGCCCTGACCTGCTCTACCATAGAAAATAACAGCTTACCATGGTCAGGATGTGACAAGTTAACACTTGTTCTCATTGATAATGTATTATATGAATACTTCCTATGAATAATGATATTTGTTTGACAGGGACACAGTGGTGGCGTTTGCGGACTACGCTAGGCTGTGCTACAGAGAGCTGGGTCCCCATGTGAAGATGTGGATCACCTTGAACGAGCCCAACGACGAAGAGGACGTGTCTCCGATGGAGGGCCACCAGCTGCTGAGGGCACACGCCCTGGCGTGGCACGCCTACGACCAGGAGTACAGACACACACAGGGGGGACAGGTCAGTGGTAACACACACACACACACACACACACACACACACACACACACACACACACACACACACACACACACACACACACACACACACACATATACACACACACACACACACACACACACACACACACACACACACACACACACACACATACAAACACTTACACACATATCCACACACACACACACACACACACACACACACACACACACACACACACACACACACACACACACACACACATATACACACACACACACACACACACACACACACACACACACACACACACACACACACACACACACACACACACACACACAGGGGGGACAGGTCAGTGGGATCACACACACACACACACACACACACACACACACACACACACACACACACACACACACACACACACACACACACACACACACACACACAGGGGGGATAGGTCAGTGGGATCACACACTTACACACACATATACACGCTTACACACATATACACAAACTTGCACACACATATGCACATACACACACACACACACACACATACACACAGATACACATACACACAGGGAGACACATGCTCACTCACACACACACACACACACACACACACACACACACACACACACACACACACACACACACACACACACACACACACACACACAGGGAGACACACACACACAAGGAGATACACACACACACAGGGAGACACACACACACACACACACACATACACACAGGGAGACACACACACATGCACGCGCAGAGAAAAAACTCACTTGTCGTACTGCGTTGCAGGTTTCCTTGGCTCTGCACATGGACTGGGTGGAACCGGCGTTCTCCTTCAGCCGCGAGGACGTGGAACCAGCCAACAGGGTTCTAGACTGTCGTGTGGGCTGGTTCTCAGAACCCATCTTTGGCAGTGGAGATTACCCGCCTCGCATGAGGAACTGGTTCCACCAAAGACACTCCCTGGACCTGTTCCAGTAAGCAGGAGCTCTCTTTATTTAGTTTGCAAGTAGAGTTCAAAGTTCAAAAATCTATGGTCCCATTTTTTAATTAGGTCGAACAAAGACAAAAAAACGCATGGATGACAAAAAGAGTTAGGCCAGGATTCAATCCGATCTGCGTAAACAGCCTGATTGAGTCGACATCTGCAGCGTTTATGCAATCTCCTGCGATCGCCGGAGAAAATGCCTGTACAGGATCGGTGTCCCGTCCTCGGGACGGTTGAGCTAACGTAGGCTAATGTGATTAGCATGAGATTGTAAGACACAAAAACAATTCCCAGGACATAGACATATCTGATATGAGCAGAAAGCTTAAATTCTTGTTAAGCTAACTGCACTGTCTGATTTACAGTAGCTATTACAGTGAAAGAATACCATGCTATTGTTTGAGGAGAGTGCACAGTTATGAACTTGAAAATTTATGGATAAACCAAGTAGGCACATTTGGGCAGTCTTGATACAACATTTTGAATAGAAATGCAATAGTTCATTGGATCAGTCTAAAACTTTGCACATACTCTGCCGCCATCTAGTGGCCAACGTCTAAATTGCACCTGGGCAAGAATAATTCATTATGGCCTTTATCTTGCATTTCAAAGATGATGGTACAAAAAAAATACAAAAAAAACGCATGTTTTTTTCTTTGTATTATCTTTTACCAGATCTATTGTGTTATATTCTCCTACATTCATTTCACATTTCCACAAACTTCAAAGTGTTTCCTTTCAAATTGCACTAAAAATATACATATCCTTGCTTCAGGGCCTGAGCTACAGGCAGTCAGATTTGGGTATGTCATTTAAGGTGAAAATTGAAAAAACGGGCGGGTCCTTGCGAGGTTTTAAAAGCTACATTGTCAGGTCCAGAGGGATTGAATCCTGGCCTCAGCTCAAGTACATACTGATCTGTCAAGTAAAATAGTGATGTTGTTGTTTCCATAGTTACCACCTGCCGTTGTTCAGTGATGAGGACAGACAGCTTGTGAGGGGGACGTACGACTTCTTCGCCATCAGTCATTTCAGCACTCAGCTAGTGACCCCCACCATTGAAGAGTAAGACTAATACGACTTTTCTTACTACTAAACTATAGCTACTACAACAACTACTACTATTACTACTGCTACTACTACTACTACTATTACTACTGCTACTACTACTACTACTATTACTACTGCTACTACTACTACTACTATTACTACTGTTACTACTACTGCTACTACTGTTACCACTGCTGCTACTATTACTACTACTATTACTACTATTACTACTACTACTGTTACTACTGTTACTACTACTACTACTGTTACTACTGCTACTACTACTATTACTACTGCTACTACTGTTACTACTGTTACTACTACTACTACTATTACTACTGTTACTACTACTACTACTATTACTACTGTTACTACTGTTACTACCACTACTACTATTACTACTGTTACTACTACTACTACTATTACTACTGTTACTACTGTTACTACTACTACTTCTATTACTACTATTACTATTACTACTGCTACTACTGTTACTACTGTTACTACTACTACTACTACTACTATTACTACTGCTACTACTGTTACTACTGTTACTACTACTACTACTATTACTACTGTTACTACTACAACTACTACCACTACTATAGCTACTACTACTGCTGCTACTATTACTGTTACTATTACTATTACTACTGTTACTACTACTACTATTACTACTACTGCTACTACTACTGCTACTACCACTACTACAGTTATTACTACTATTACTACTGTTACTACTACAACTACTACTAATATTACTACTACTGCTACTACTACTGTTACTACTACTATTACTACTGTTACTACTACAAATACTACTATTACTACTGCTACTACCACTACTATAGCTACTACTACTACTACTACTACTACTACTACTGCTACTACTACTACTACTGCTGCTACTATTACTGTTACTATTACTATTACTACTGTTACTACTACTACTATTACTACTACTATTACTACTGTTACTACTACAACTACTACCACTACTATAGCTACTACTACTGCTGCTACTATTACTGTTACTATTACTATTACTACTGTTACTACTACTACTATTACTACTACTGCTACTACTACTGCTACTACCACTACTACAGTTATTACTACTATTACTACTGTTACTACTACAACTACTACTAATATTACTACTACTGCTACTACTACTGTTACTACTACTATTACTACTGTTACTACTACAAATACTACTATTACTACTGCTACTACCACTACTATAGCTACTACTACTACTACTACTACTACTACTACTGCTACTACTACTACTACTGCTACTACTACTACTACTACTACTACTACTACTACTGCTACTACTAAAACTGTTACTACTACTGTTACTACTGTTACTACTGTTACTACTACTACTACTACTATTACTACTAATACTACTACTGTTACTACTACTACTACTAGTACTACTAATACTACTACTGTTACTACTACTATTACTACTAATACTACTACTGTTACTACTACTATTACTACTAGTACTACTCTTACTACTACTACTACTATTACTACTACAACAACTACTACCACTACTATAGCTACTACTACTGCTGCTACTATTACTGTTACTACTACTATTACTACTACTGCTACTACTATTGCTACTACCACTACTACAGTTATTACTACTATTACTATCACTACTACTCTTACTACTGTTACTACTACTACTACTACTACCACTACTACTGTTACTACTGTTACTACTGTTGCTACTACTACTGTTACTACTGCTACTACTATTACTACTACAGCTATTACTACTGTTACTACTACTACTACTACTGCTACTGCTACTGCTACTACCACTGTTACTACTGTTACTACTGTTACTACTGTTGCTACTACTACTGTTACTACTGCTACTACTACCACTACTACAGTTATTACTACTATTACTATCACTACTACTCTTACTACTGTTACTACTACTACTACTACTACCACTACTACTGTTACTACTGTTACTACTGTTGCTACTACTACTGTTACTACTGTTACTACTGTTGCTACTACTACTGTTACTACTGCTACTACTATTACTACTACAGCTATTACTACTGTTACTACTACTACTACTACTACTACTGCTACTGCTACTACCACTGTTACTACTGTTACTACTACTGAGGTGAATTTTGGAGGAGTGGGTGACCTGGGTGGGAGGGGTCGTAGATGAGTTGTGTAGGACCTTGATGGAGGGCAGGTGGCAGCCGATGACCCTCTCTGGGGTAAACACAGACCCAAACCAGACGGCGATGGAGGAGGTGAGGATGGACTCAACGATTGGTGCGTAAAACCGGATCAAGATGGACTGCCTCAAGT
This sequence comes from Salmo salar, assembly GCF_905237065.1. NCBI lineage: Eukaryota > Metazoa > Chordata > Actinopteri > Salmoniformes > Salmonidae > Salmo > Salmo salar. The sequence continues at coordinate 86,004,858 of NC_059445.1, forward strand.
AGTACCTTCACTGGTGCCTTCTGGGTGAACGCTGGGAGCATCACTGATGCTACTATTGCTATGACCACATCTTACAGTAAGCTCTGCTCTGTCTCCACAGAAACAAACTGCCCTCCAGGTTGGGGGTGCAGTACATGGGAGACATCACCTGGATCATGTCCCCTCGGCCCAACGCCCCCGTAGTGCCCTGGGGCCTCAGGAAGGCCCTCAACTGGGTGAGGTGGCACTTTATTGACCCAGAGAGAGAGAGAGAGAGAGAGAGATTTATTTACCCAGAGAGAGAGAGAGATTTATTTACCCAGAGAGAGAGAGAGATTTATTTACACAGAGAGAGAGAGAGATAGATTTATTTGCCCAGAGAGAGAGAGAGATTTATTTACCCAGAGAGAGAGAGATTTATTTACCCAGAGAGAGAGAGATTTATTTACCCAGAGAGAGAGAGATTTATTTACCCAGAGAGAGAGAGAGATTTATTTACCCAGAGAGAGAGAGAGATTTATTTACCCAGAGAGAGAGAGAGATTTATTTACACAGAGAGAGAGAGAGATAGATTTATTTGCCCAGAGAGAGAGAGAGATTTATTTACCCAGAGAGAGAGAGATTTATTTACCCAGAGAGAGAGAGATTTATTTACCCAGAGAGAGAGAGATTTATTTACCCAGAGAGAGAGAGATTTATTTACCCAGAGAGAGAGAGAGATTTATTTACCCAGAGAGAGAGAGAGAGATTTATTTACCCAGAGAGAGAGAGAGAGATTTATTTACCCAGAGAGAGAGAGAGATGTATTTACCCAGAGAGAGAGAGAGATTTATTTACCCAGAGAGAGAGATTTATTTACACACAGAGAGAGAGATTTATTTACCCAGAGAGAGAGAGAGAGATTTATTTGCCCAGAGAGAGAGAGAGATTTATTTACCCAGAGAGAGAGAGATTTATTTACTCAGAGAGAGAGAGAGAGTGTATTTACCCAGAGAGAGAGAGAGAGAGATTTATTTACCCAGAGAGAGAGAGATTTTTTTACCCAGAGAGAGAGAGATTTATTTACCCAGAGAGAGAGAGAGATTTATTTACCCAGAGAGAGAGAGAGATTTATTTACCCAGAGAGAGAGAGAGAGAGGTGTATTTACCCAGAGAGAGAGAGAGAGAGATTGATTTACCCAGAGAGAGAGATATTTTTTTACCCAGAGAGAGAGATGTATTTACCCAGAGAGAGAGAGAGATTTATTTACCCAGAGAGAGAGAGAGATGTATTTACCTAGAGAGAGAGAGAGAGATTTATTTACCCAGAGAGAGAGAGAGAGATTTATTTACCCAGAGAGAGAGAGAGATTTATTTACCCAGAGAGAGAGAGATTTATTTACCCAGAGAGAGAGAGAGATTTATTTACCCAGAGAGAGAGAGAGTGTATTTACCCAGAGAGAGAGAGAGATTTATTTACCCAGAGAGAGAGAGAGATTTATTTACCCAGAGAGAGAGAGAGATTTATTTACCCAGAGAGAGAGAGATTTATTTACCCAGAGAGAGAGAGAGAGATTTATTTACCCAGAGAGAGAGAGAGATTTATTTACCCAGAGAGAGAGAGAGAGAGATTTATTTACCCAGAGAGAGAGAGAGACCGATGGACGTAGAAAGAAAGACATACAGACAGACAGACAGAATGACTGGTTGATTGACTGGTTCATTGATTGGTTGATTGATCGAATGATTGACTGACTGGTGCACTGATATATTGATAACTCTCCACCTCCATTTTTACAGGTGGAGGAGCGCTACAGGGGCGTGGCAGTCTATGTGGTAGCCAATGGGGTGCAGGAAGACCCGGCCCGCTTCGACGACAGTCTGAGAGTCTACTACCTGTACAGCTACATCAACGAAGCTCTCAAAGGTTGGTCTGGACACACACACACACACACACACACACACACACACACATGCACGCACGCACGCACGCACGCACGCACGCACGCACACACACAAACAAACAAACGCACACACAAACACACACACACACAGACACACAAACGCACACACACACACACACACAAATGCACACACACACACACACAGACACACAAACGCACACACACACACACACAAATGCACACACACACACACACACACACACACAGACACACAAATGCACACACACACACATGCACACGTGCAATGGCCCTGATGAGAGGTGAGTCCAGAGCTACTTCAATGAGCCTCTGAATAAAGGGAGGGTCTGTAATATAACAGAGGATTAAACACAAACACAATGGCCCCAATTTAAAGGGAGGGTCTGTAATATAGCAGATTAAACACAACGCCCCAACTTAAAGGGAGGGTCTGTAATATAACAGAGGATTAAACACAAACACAATGGCCCCAACTTAAAGGGAGGGTCTGTAATATAGCAGATTAAACACAACGCCCCAACTTAAAGGGAGGGTCTGTAATATAGCAGATTAAACACAACGCCCCAACTTAAAGGGAGGGTCTGTAATATAGCAGAGGATTAAACACACACACAATGGCCCCAACTTAAAGGGAGGGTCTGTAATATAGCAGAGGATTAAACACACACACAATGCCCCCAACTTAAAGGGAGGGTCTGTAATATAGCAGAGGATTAAACACAAACACAATGGCCCCAATTTAAAGGGAGGGTCTGTAATATAACAGAGGATTAAACACAACGCCCCAACTTAAAGGGAGGGTCTGTAATATAGCAGAGGATTAAACACAACGCCCCAACTTAAAGGGAGGGTCTGTAATATAACAGAGGATTAAACACACACTCAACGCCCCCAACTTAAAGGGAGGGTCTGTAATATGAGTGGTGCAGTGGTCTAAGGCACTGCATCTCAGTGCAAGAGGCGTCACTACAGTCCCTGGTTCGAATCCAGGCTGAATCACATCCGGCCGTGATTGGGAGTCCCATAGGACGGCGCACAACTGGCCCCGCATCGTCCAGATTTGGCCAGGGTAGGCTGACATTGTAAATGAGAATTTGTTCTTAACTGACTTTCCTAGTTAAATAAAGGTTCAAATAAAATATAGTGCAGGATTAAACACACACACACACACACAATGCCCCCAATTTAGTCAGAGTCCCACTCGGCCCCAGACGGAATTTCCTCTTGGTCTAATGGTTAGAGACGTTGGTTTGCCCAGTGAGACCAGCACAGTATGACTCTGACCAGTTAGACAGAACAGACCAGCACAGTATGACTCTGACCAGTTAGACAGAACAGACCAGCACAGTATGACTCTGACCAGTTAGACAGAACAGACCAGCACAGTATGACTCTGACCAGTTAGACAGAACAGACCAGCACAGTATGACTCTGACCAGTTAGACAGAACAGACCAGCACAGTATGACTCTGACCAGTTAGACAGAACAGACCAGCACAGTATGACTCTGACCAGTTACATGACACCTGTTATGGTATTGATTATAATGTTACCGTTATATACAGTAGGAAGTATTTAGTTAAATGTTACCGTTATATACAGCAGGAAGTATTGATGTAGTTAAATGTTACCGTTATATACAGCAGGAAGTATTGATGTAGTTAAATGTTACCGTTATATACAGCAGGAAGTATTGATGTAGTTAAATGTTACCGTTATATACAGCAGGAAGTATTGATGTAGTTAAATGTTACCGTTATATACAGTAGGACGTGTTGATGTAGTTAAATGTTACCGTTATATACAGTAGACCTTATGACGTATTTAAGTCAAATGTTACCAAAGTTTGTCTGCCTTTCATTTCACTTTGTGTACCTCCAGTTCGAGAATGTTATTTCGGTACTTTGAGTTTAATCATTAGACAAACATACCGCTCACTGACCCTAGAGGACAACGACCAGCTGACTGAACACACAGACACACACACACACACACACACACACACACACAGACACAGACACACACACACACACACACACACACACACACACAGACACACACACACACACACACACACACACACACACACACACACACACACACACACACACACACACACACACACACACACACACACACACACACACACACACACACACACACACACACACAGACACACACACACACACTACACTCACACTACACTCACACTTGTCTTTGTGTTACATGTGCTGCATCTTTGTCATTCTCCATATTATTCTATTCCAGTAGATGGCAATAGAGAACCTTCAAACACTTTCTTTTTTTTGTCTCAGAGAAACATCGTGACCTTCAGACTAGATTCTAACATGTACTTTACATTAGAATTTAAGTGTTAAAAACATTATAATACTCTTGTTGGAGACAAATTTGTAATTTCTTTATTTGTGCTATATTTATTTAAGCAATAAGTCCCAAGGGGGGTGCGGCATCAAATCAAACTTAATATGCTACGTAATGTGCTTTACAGGAGAGAAGAAAAAAAATAATTGAAACAATGAAAATAAAAGCTGAGATATTTACTACACAATAAACATAAGATAAAAGACAAACAAATTACAAACTGAACGACTAAAAAGCACCCAGAGGAAAAGCAAAGCTAAAAAGTAGTGTTTTAAGATCTATTTTAAATATGTCCACAGTTTCAGCCTCCATCAGGTTCTCTGGCAGGTTCTCTGGCATAGTAACTAAAGGCTGTCTCTCCATGCCTCTTGGTCCCAGGCTGGGGGTATAGTAACTAAAGGCTGTCTCTCCATGCCTCTTGGTCCCAGGCTGGGGGTATAGTAACTAAAGGCTGTCTCTCCATGCCTCTTGGTCCCAGGCTGGGGGTATAGTAACTAAAGGCTGTCTCTCCATGCCTCTTGGTCCCAGGCTGGGGGTATAGTAACTAAAGGCTGTCTCTCCATGCCTCTTGGTCCCAGGCTGGGGGTATAGTAACTAAAGGCTGTCTCTCCATGCCTCTTGGTCCCAGGCTGGTGGTATAGTAACTAAAGGCTGTCTCTCCATGTCTCTTGGTCCCAGGCTGGGGTATAGTAACTAAAGGCTGTCTCTCCATGCCTCTTGGTCCCAGGCTGGGGGTATAGTAACTATAGGCTGTCTCTCCATGCCTCTTGGTCCCAGGCTGGGGGTATAGTAACTAAAGGCTGTCTCTCCATGCCTCTTGGTCCCAGGCTGGGGTATAGTAACTAAAGGCTGTCTCTCCATGCATCTTGGTCCCAGGCTGGGGGTATAGTAACTAAAGGCTGTCTCTCCATGCCTCTTGGTCCCAGGCTGGGGGTATAGTAACTAAAGGCTGTCTCTCCATGTCTCTTGGTCCCAGGCTGGGGTATAGTAACTAAAGGCTGTCTCTCCATGCCTCTTGGTCCCAGGCTGGGGGTATAGTAACTAAAGGCTGTCTCTCCATGCCTCTTGGTCCCAGGCTGGGGGTATAGTAACTAAAGGCTGTCTCTCCATGCCTCTTGGTCCCAGGCTGGGGGTATAGTAACTAAAGGCTGTCTCTCCATGTCTCTTGGTCCCAGGCTGGGGGTATAGTAACTAAAGGCTGTCTCTCCATGCATCTTGGTCCCAGGCTGGGGGTATAGTAACTAAAGGCTGTCTCTCCATGCCTCTTGGTCCCAGGCTGGGGGTATAGTAACTAAAGGCTGTCTCTCCATGTCTCTTGGTCCCAGGCTGGGGTATAGTAACTAAATGCTGTCTCTCCATGCCTCTTGGTCCCAGGCTGGGGGTATAGTAACTAAAGGCTGTCTCTCCATGCCTCTTGGTCCCAGGCTGGGGGTATAGTAACTAAAGGCTGTCTCTCCATGCCTCTTGGTCCCAGGCTGGGGGTATAGTAACTAAAGGCTGTCTCTCCATGCCTCTTGGTCCCAGGCTGGGGGTATAGTAACTAAAGGCTGTCTCTCCATGCCTCTTGGTCCCAGGCTGGTGGTATAGTAACTAAAGGCTGTCTCTCCATGCCTCTTGGTCCCAGGCTGGGGGTATAGTAACTAAAGGCTGTCTCTCCATGCCTCTTGGTCCCAGGCTGGGGGTATAGTAACTAAAGGCTGTCTCTCCATGCCTCTTGGTCCCAGGCTGGGGGTATAGTAACTAAAGGCTGTCTCTCCATGCCTCTTGGTCCCAGGCTGGGGGTAGAGTAACTAAAGGCTGTCTCTCCATGCCTCTTGGTCCCAGGCTGGGGGTATAGTAACTAAAGGCTGTCTCTCCATGCCTCTTGGTCCCAGGCTGGGGTATAGTAACTAAAGGCTGTCTCTCCATGCCTCTTGGTCCCAGGCTGGGGGTATAGTAACTAAAGGCTGTCTCTCCATGCCTCTTGGTCCCAGGCTGGGGGTATAGTAACTAAAGGCTGTCTCTCCATGCCTCTTGGTCCCAGGCTGGGGGTATAGTAACTAAAGGCTGTCTCTCCATGCCTCTTGGTCCCAGGCTGGGGGTATAGTAACTAAAGGCTGTCTCTCCATGCCTCTTGGTCCCAGGCTGGGGGTATAGTAACTAAAGGCTGTCTCTCCATGCCTCTTGGTCCCAGGCTGGGGTATAGTAACTAAAGGCTGTCTCTCCATGCCTCTTGGTCCCAGGCTGGGGTATAGTAACTAAAGGCTGTCTCTCCATGCCTCTTGGTCCCAGGCTGGGGGTATAGTAACTAAAGGCTGTCTCTCCATGCCTCTTGGTCCCAGGCTGGGGTATAGTAACTAAAGGCTGTCTCTCCATGCCTCTTGGTCCCAGGCTGGGGGTATAGTAACTAAAGGCTGTCTCTCCATGCCTCTTGGTCCCAGGCTGGGGTATAGTAACTAAAGGCTGTCTCTCCATGCCTCTTGGTCCCAGGCTGGGGGTATAGTAACTAAAGGCTGTCTCTCCATGCCTCTTGGTCCCAGGCTGGGGTATAGTAACTAAAGGCTGTCTCTCCATGCCTCTTGGTCCCAGGCTGGGGGTATAGTAACTAAAGGCTGTCTCTCCATGTCTCTTGGTCCCAGGCTGGGGGTATAGTAACTAAAGGCTGTCTCTCCATGCCTCTTGGTCCCAGGCTGGGGGTATAGTAACTAAAGGCTGTCTCTCCATGCCTCTTGGTCCCAGGCTGGGGGTATAGTAACTAAAGGCTGTCTCTCCATGCCTCTTGGTCCCAGGCTGGGGGTATAGTAACTAAAGGCTGTCTCTCCATGCATCTTGGTCCCAGGCTGGGGTATAGTAACTAAAGGCTGTCTCTCCATGCCTCTTGGTCCCAGGCTGGGGGTATAGTAACTAAAGGCTGTCTCTCCATGCCTCTTGGTCCCAGGCTGGTGGTATAGTAACTAAAGGCTGTCTCTCCATGCCTCTTGGTCCCAGGCTGGGGGTATAGTAACTAAAGGCTGTCTCTCCATGTCTCTTGGTCCCAGGCTGGGGGTATAGTAACTAAAGGCTGTCTCTCCATGCCTCTTGGTCCCAGGCTGGGGTATAGTAACTAAAGGCTGTCTCTCCATGCCTCTTGGTCCCAGGCTGGGGGTATAGTAACTAAAGGCTGTCTCTCCATGCCTCTTGGTCCCAGGCTGGGGGTATAGTAACTAAAGGCTGTCTCTCCATGCCTCTTGGTCCCAGGCTGGGGGTATAGTAACTAAAGGCTGTCTCTCCATGCCTCTTGGTCCCAGGCTGGGGGTATAGTAACTAAAGGCTGTCTCTCCATGCCTCTTGGTCCCAGGCTGGGGGTATAGTAACTAAAGGCTGTCTCTCCATGCCTCTTGGTCCCAGGCTGGGGGTTTAGTAACTAAAGGCTGTCTCTCCATGCCTCTTGGTCCCAGGCTGGGGGTATAGTAACTAAAGGCTGTCTCTCCATGCCTCTTGGTCCCAGGCTGGGGGTAGAGTAACTAAAGGCTGTCTCTCCATGCCTCTTGGTCCCAGGCTGGGGGTAGAGTAACTAAAGGCTGTCTCTCCATGCCTCTTGGTCCCAGGCTGGGGGTATAGTAACTAAAGGCTGTCTCTCCATGCCTCTTGGTCCCAGGCTAGGGGCATAGTAACTAAATGCTGTCTCTCCATGCCTCTTGGTCCCAGGCTGGGGGTATAGTAACTAAAGGCTGTCTCTCCATGCCTCTTGGTCCCAGGCTGGGGGTATAGTAACTAAAGGCTGTCTCTCCATGCCTCTTGGTCCCAGGCTGGGGGTATAGTAACTAAAGGCTGTCTCTCCATGCCTCTTGGTCCCAGGCTGGGGGTATAGTAACTAAAGGCTGTCTCTCCATGTCTCTTGGTCCCAGGCTGGGGGTATAGTAACTAAAGGCTGTCTCTCCATGCCTCTTGGTCCCAGGCTGGGGTATAGTAACTAAAGGCTGTCTCTCCATGCCTCTTGGTCCCAGGCTGGGGGCATAGTAACTAAAGGCTGTCTCTCCATGCCTCTTGGTCCCAGGCTGGGGGTATAGTAACTAAAGGCTGTCTCTCCATGCCTCTTGGTCCCAGGCTGGGGGTATAGTAACTAAAGGCTGTCTCTCCATGCCTCTTGGTCCCAGGCTGGGGGTATAGTAACTAAAGGCTGTCTCTCCATGCCTCTTGGTCCCAGGCTGGGGGTATAGTAACTAAAGGCTGTCTCTCCATGCCTCTTGGTCCCAGGCTGGGGTATAGTAACTAAAGGCTGTCTCTCCATGCCTCTTGGTCCCAGGCTGGGGGTATAGTAACTAAAGGCTGTCTCTCCATGCCTCTTGGTCCCAGGCTGGGGGTATAGTAACTAAAGGCTGTCTCTCCATGCCTCTTGGTCCCAGGCTGGGGGTAGAGTAACTAAAGGCTGTCTCTCCATGCCTCTTGGTCCTGGGCTTTAGGATAGTTATAAGGCCAGAGAACATGAGGGACCTACTGGGTACATAACTTAAAAGCATGTATGATATGTATTGCGGTGAACAATGATGGATTGATTTAAAAACCAATAGAAGAATCTTCAAAATTAATTCTAAAACTCACAGGCAGCCGGTGCAGAGACCTCAAAACCGGTGTAATGTGTTCTCTCCGTCTGGTCATGGTCAGTACCTGTGCTGCAGCATTCTGTATGTTTTGCAGTTGACCAATGGCTTTCTTGGATAGACCAGACAGGAGAGCATTACAGTAGTCAAGCCTGCTTGTAATAAAAGCATGGATGAGTCTCTCTGTACCAGCCTGAGAGAGAAACGGCCACACCTGGGCAATGTTCCTCAGGTGGGTAAAAAGCTCTTTTGGTCACATTCCTAATGTGTGATTCTAAATTTAGTTCCTAATCTAAAATAACACCTAGATGGTTTTTTTTTACCTGGTGTTTTATCTTTATTGCCTGTGAATTAAAATGTGCGGCTAGATTCTCTGCGGCTAGATTCTCTCTCTGTTCTTTGGCTCCAACAATAAGTACCTCTTGTCTTGTTTTGACTTAACTGGAGGAAGTTGTGAGCCATCCAAGTATTTACATTTAAATATAGCCAATATATCATTATGAAATATGTTATTATTGATCAATGTGATTATTGATCATGTGATTATGAATGTATTATGAAAGAAAGGAATGATGGACTTGAATTATTTATTGTTATGTGTTGAATTAGCAATATGCACCAGGCACCCTTTCCCTGTGTCATATAGAGGGTTGGCAATATGGGCATGGTAAACACTAGTTACGGCGGACAAACAGTTTTTTGACCGCACCCGTTGTTTGCGCTTTTGTTATCCGATTGTTTTGTTTTTCTGGACTTCATAACCATAAGAGAACATGTCAATCACAGTTTCATTCCCCCCCCCCCCACCCCCCCCACACCCAAAAAAATAAGAATTGATCCGATTTTTTTGTTTGTTGAACAAGCAGAGCTTCAGATTCATTTTGTTGATGCATGCTGAACCGGGAAAGTGTTTAAAACACGTATTTTACCGTGGGCTAAAAGGGTAACTTCGGATTTTGTTAACCGGAACGGATAGGTCTTACAATTGTAATGAAACTTTGCTTCTCTCTCCACTCTCTCCTGCCAGCTTACATCCTAGACGGGGTGAATCTGAAGGGTTACTTCGCCTACTCCCTGAACGACCAGAGAGACCCAGGCTTCGGTCTGTACGGCCATGTCCAGGATGAGGAAATCCTCAAGGCCTCTCTGTCCCAGTACCAGAACATTATCCGTCACAACGGCTTCCCTCTCCAAGGGACCCCTACCTCGGCCCTGCAGTGCCCCAGTCAGCCTCTACCCTGCCCGGGGTGTCTGGTCCTGACCAAGAGGCCTGTGGTGGGGTTCCTGTCTCTGGTGGGGTCAGCGGTCCTGGTCACCCTTGGGCTGATTATATACTACGCTGCCAAGAGACACATAGACAGAGGCCGAGACACAAATGGCACCATATTCTCTAAAATATAGGGCCCTGGTCAAAAGTAGTGTACTCTATAGGGAACAGAGTGCCATAGGGCTCTGGTCAAAAGTAGTGAACTATGTAGGGAATAGGGTGCCATTTGGGATCACGTGGTGATGATTAAGTTTATTTATGAAGCGTAAGTTAAAGGTAGTCCTCCAGGTTCGAGTCACGTGACCTTAACCCTTCAATGTCTGCTGATCTGAAGGAATCAGGAAAAAAGGTCGAAGTAATATGTCAGAATATCCCACCATGTCATCCCTACAATTCTGACACCTATCCAATTCCTTGAGATCTGTGAAAACAAAGTCGTGGGCTAGGGCCAAGGGTTTATTGTAGCACGCCCCCCTCCCCCCTCCACTACCTCCTATTGATATAGACCCATGTGGGCCACATACCTGCTAGTCATTTAGACAGTTACGACACTGTGTCGAGAACATATCAATGATTTAGTTGATGTGGTGTGTCTTTGTGTTCATAGAACTGTATGTCAGGTTTATTTCCACGTCGTTTTATGAAACTCGACCAGCAGGTGTTTGTTTCATGTATTTCAGTCTGAAGATAATTGTATTGTCTTAAAAACAATTGAGATAAATCTGTAACTTGTTTTGATGTGGTATCATAACGAATGATCTCGCGTAGATAATTTTTTCATACGGACTCTTAAATTAATATATTCTCTCCCTTTGTATTAAACTGTGTGTTATTACTAAGTCACACTGTACCAGATAACCTATTGTACCTTGATGTTTACTAGGCAAAACAAAACAAACCAAAAAACTGTCTAGTGAAAGCAAGTCTCCCCATGACCAATAACTCTTAGTCCTCTTTGACCAATACTTTTACTACCACAGGGCCTGTTGTGAAGTAGGTAAAGGATTTGTCCCAAATGGCACCCTATTCCCTATATTGTGCTCTATAGGACTGGGACGATACCAGTATCGTCATTAGTAACTTGGCAAGGAAACAAAACATGAAGCTGATTTAACTTAGCTAACTAGCATGTTATCCAGAGGCACATTTATTAATTTAACAAAACAGTCGGTTTTTAAAGGAACAAATTGTTTGGACTGCTTCATGTTTACATTTATTTTTATATTTTTTGGAAAATATATTGTGATACTGGTATCATCCAGGCCTTAAGAATCACTACTTTTAACCAGAGCCCGCTTGACCTCTCAGTCATATCTCCCAAATCAGCACATGAAGGAGTGGTGGATAGATCATTCATTTATTGCCAAAATGCAATGAAGGGACACAGTATAGATGAATATGGATATTTAACGGTACTCCAACTAACAATTCTTCATAGATCTTCTGTTTAATATTATACTAAGAAAAGACAATCTAAGGGTGTGTTCGTAAATTGCATTTAATTTTTGTCGGAGTAAACTCTGTGCCGTTTGTACCTCACAACGGCAGTCAAGCTGATTGGCTAATTACTTCCAGACACAAATGAGAGACCTCATGTTATTTAGAACGTTAGTGACTAACTGTAGCTGCTGGCAACAATGTAAATGTACATTTAATCGTTTAAATTTTTTACGGACATTTACTGACACCGGCCATATTGAACGGATGTTTCCTGTTTGTAAATGAATCAGTTATTCTGAGCTCTGGCATACAGACGAGGGTGCACTGAAATTGGAGTAGATAGCCAGAATGAATTTACAAATGCACCCTAAATGTCTATATATATATATATATATATATATATATATATTTAAAAAAAAGGTTATTGTGATCATATAGTGGATAAACAATTTTGTAATAATTCCTAAATTCTAATAATAAAAAATAAATACAGTGTTTTGAAAATGTAATCTCATGTCTACAACATAAAATAAATTACAATGATCGATTTTAGTATTCAAAATATATTAACTGAACTTGAAAAGTGACACAATCAGTGTTTCTCAAAATGGATGCTACTGGTACTCCAAGGACTCCAAGGACCAAATACGTGAAATGGAACCTGGGAGGGCACTGACGGAAATGCTTACCCAGTTTGTACATATTTTGAAGAATACATAGATGGAACTACTGGGAGATGGAGACCAGCACACTGTCAACAAAAAAAGGGATTTATTCCAAAACTGACAAACACCTGTCTCTACCTATGTACTGTATGTGGGCACATGGATGAAATACCTAAACCGAGCGGTTCCTCCCACTCAAAATAATCTGTGGCCCAACCTCTTCCAGGTCATAATAATATATTATATAATAATAATAATAATAATATGTTAATTTTGTGCTAAAAGAGAATTAGCATTAGTAACAAGGAAATCCTAAAGTCCAGTTTCCACAGCAACAGGGAACCAGAGAGACATGGAGTTAACCAAACGCCTCTACTTTATTAAAATATTGAAATATAAACTGTGAGTTTATTCTCAATTTCAACATAAATGTCGAGTTTATATATTGCCTCTTTTAAAAAAAAAAGAAGAAAGTATTATCGTAATAAATAAATAAATACCAATAGACAGTTTAGTGGTTGAAGCGTTGCTCTGCAAAGCAGACAAGTAGCCAGTGGCTACAGCTACGTATGGACAATGTTTGAGAATTTGTGTGCAGTGTCACGATCACTGTCTTCACGACTCCCTGTCATAAATGAGCCAAGGCGCAACGTGCATGTAATTCCACATCCTTTAATGGAAGTGAAACCTTTCACAAAAAAACCCAGGTAAACAGAAATCAAACGTAACATGACGCAACTGTGGCGTACACACAAACACTCACAGAAAATAAATAATTACCCACAAACACATGTGGGGAAAAAGGGCTGCCTAAGTATGATCCCCAATCAGAGACAACGATAAACAGCTGCCTCTGATTGGGAACCATACTAGGCCAACAAAGAAATAGAAACATAGATATGCCCACCCAAGTCACACCCTGACCTAACCAAAATAGAGAATAAAACAGACTCTCTAAGGTCAGGGCGTGACAATAGGCCTATATTATGTTCGAGGAAAAGCCAATGGCAAAACAGATTAGGTCCTATTAAATTCAAAACGGTCTGTTTACAGGTCCACATCAATTTGCAATATCTTCAGAAACCTTTTCTATCAGATAGCCTACAGCAAATGTCAATGCAAAAGTTGAACATTCTGTCATCACCTCCAAAAGACATTGGAACAAGTTCGCCACGCTATCTGCTTTGAACTGCCTTGGCCTAATTCTAATACTTACAAAGTATACAGCAAATAAGGGCTTTATTGTCACCATAGAAGTTGATTATGGGTGTTTTTCAGGCGGAGTATAACGCTGGGTTGCAGGCATTGGGTCACTGCTGGGATACTGGGTTATTGATGCTGGGTTATTGATGCTGGGTTATTGACGCTGGGTTATTGATGCTGGGTTATTGGTACTGGGTTATTGGTACTGGGTTATTGGTACTGGGTTATTGATGCTTGATGCTGGGTTATTGATGCTGGGTGATGGATGCTGGGTTATTGATGCTGGGTTATTGATGCTGGGTTATTGATGCTGGGTTATTGGTGCTGGGTTATTGGTGCTGGGTTATTGATGCTGGGTTATTGGTGCTGGGTTATTGATGCTGGGTTATTGATGCTGGGTTATTGGTGCTGGGTTATTGATGCTGGGTTATTGATGCTGGGTTATTGGTGCTGGGTTATTGGTGCTGGGTTATTGATGCTGGGTTATGGATGCTGGGTTATGGATGCTGGGTTATTGATGCTGGGTTATTGATGCTTGATGCTGGGTTATTGATGGTGGGTTATTGATGCTGGGTTATTGATGCTGGGTTATTGATGCTGGGTTATGGATGCTGGGTTATTGATGCTGGGTTATTGGTGCTGGGTTATTGATGCAGGGTTATTGATACTGGGTTATGGATGCTGGGTTATTCATGCTGGGTTATTGAGATATGACCCAGTGGGGCAGATCAGAAGACTGGAGGCGTGGCTAAATAGGGGCTTAGGCTTTCATACAGATATTTTTTGGCCACCCGTGGGAGTAGATGTCTTGTCCTGTTTATCTGTTATGTTGTATAGTTATCTCAAGTTAAGATAGGGCACTTTTATAGCATTAATGAGGCTTACACCAGTGTATGAGTTCCTCAAGAGCCTATGCACATCCCTGAAACCTGAAAATGAAAAAGGACCCAGCTACTGGGTCAACCCAATTGATGGTTAAATTAACCCATGTTTTGGGTAATCCCAACATGTTGGGTTATTCACACAACCCAACTGGCTAGGTCAAAAATAATAAAATAAAAAATTGAGTGCAGTTTCAGGACGAGTCTTCGGACGAGTTTCAGGACGAGTCATCACTATCTTTGTTAAAATCGCTACGGCACCGAGGTCACTGGGTCAGTTCATCACCTGGATAAGTGGGCTCTGGAGTCTTTCCAACAATGCATTGATGGCAGTTCACATGATTCACAATGTCACCCTCCAATCCCAGTCTGAAATAATCGTCGTCTTGCTAAGGATAGTGTTCTAGAGCGCCCCTTGGTGACCAGCTGTATCACGGAGTCCATGGAGAACTTGCCGCTTCAGAGAATCAGGTACAACTTATTGGAAGAGCTTTTTGTTCACGTCTCTCTTGTCCTTGTACAGTATTCCATCTGGAATGGTGAGCTTGTTCAGGTGTTTCAGTAGTTTGATCACACTGCAGGGCTCTGATTGGTTGGTCTTTGATGTTGTTGTTGCAGTCGCCCTTTAAATCTTATCATTAATAAAAAAAAATTAAAAAAAATTGTTTTTAAATGACCCTCGAATTGAGTTAAGTTTTCCCTGTTTCCAGTCAAAAGCACTTTCGTTGGTTGAAATCATCTCATTGTAAAAAAAACAGATACACAAAACAATCTGAAGCACTCTACCACTTACAATATCTGCAGCCAGAAGTAAAAATGAAGTTGTACTTCCTGGGGTTACGGCTGTAAGGGGGGGGCAGGCTACATAGTATGCCTGTATTGTTTCTGAGAGGTCAGCCATATATCATTGCATCGTCAATTTCTGTACATTGACAAAATCTTCTGAAAAGACACACATTAGATTTTGATCTTAAGGATACTGTTTCCGTTCCCCTCAGTTGTGTTTTTTGGCGGAGCTTCCTGTATTCTGTAGTCCAAGTCCATGCAGACGTTGTAAAAATGAAAGTGTTGCTACGCATGACTGTGGACAGAGATGCACGAGAGGTCGTTTCTGATAATCTCATTAACACGGTACCTCCGGTCCAGTTCCCGTGAGTCCTGGTGATCTCATTAACACGGTACCTCCGGTCCAGTTCCCGTGAGTCCTGGTGATCTCATTAACACGGTACCTCCGGTCCAGTTCCCGTGAGTCCTGGTGATCTCATTAACACGGTACCTCCGGTCCAGTTCCCGTGAGTCCTGGTGATCTCATTAACACGGTACCTCCGGTCCAGTTCCCGTGAGTCCTGGTGATCTCATTAACACGGTACCTCCGGTCCAGTTCCAGTGAGTCCTGGTGATCTCATTAACACGGTACCTCCGGTCCAGTTCCCGTGAGTCCTGGTGATCTCATTAACAAGGTACCTCCGGTCCAGTTCCCGTGAGTCCTGGTGATCTCATTAACAAGGTACCTCCGGTCCAGTTCCAGTGAGTCCTGTGTGATGTTAATGGTGAAGGGGGAAAACCTAGTCAGTTGTCCAACTGAATGTATTCAACTGAAATGTATCTTCCGCATTTACCCCAACCCCTCTGAATCAGAGAGGTGGGGGGGGCTGCCTTAATCGACGTCCATGTCTTCAGCGCCCGGGGAACAGTGGGTTAACTGCCTTGCTCAAGAGGCAGAATGACAGATTTTTACCTTGTCAGCTCGGGGATTCGATCTAGCAACCTTCCGGTTACTAGTCCAACAATCTAACCACTCGGCTACCTGACCCCCTACACTCTAACCACTAGGCTACCTGCCCCCCTACACTCTAACCTCTAGGCTACCTGCCGCCCTACACTCTAACCACTAGGCTACCTACCCCCCCTACACTCTAACCACTAGGCTACCTGCCGCCCCCCCTACACTCTAACCACTAGGCTACCTACCCCCCTACACTCTAACCACTAGGCTACCTACCCCACTACACTCTAAGCACTAGGCTACCTGCCCCCCCTACACTAACCACTAGTCTACCTGCCCCCCCTACACTCTAACCACTAGGCTACCTGCCACCCCTCCACTCTAACCACTAGGCTACCTGCCCCCCCTACACTCTAACCACTAGACTACCTGCCACCCCTACACTCTAACCACTAGGCTACCTGCCCCCCTACACTCTAACCACTAGGCTACCTACCCCCCCCTACACTCTAACCACTAGGCTACCTGCCCCCCCTACACTCTAACCACTAGGCTACCTACCCCCCCTACACTCTAACCACTAGGCTACCCTGCCTCCAGAGTGGGGCTTGACGAGCTGCTGCCTTTCACTGGCATTTTGGGAAGCTGTTGGGTCACTGAAGGGCTGGGGAGCCGCCACTGAAGGGCTGGGGAGCTGTCAGGCAGTGGGTGGGGGAGAACGGGGTCTCCAGGCCGCTGGTACCAGGGGTGGAGGGCTCCAAGCCTGGGGAGGACGAGACACTACTGGGTGGGTAGAGGACAGATTGTGGCTGGTAGAGCCCAGGAGTCTCCTGGATGATGGAGACTGGGATGGACCTAAATGACAGGCACTTGGAGAAGGGTGTGGGTATAGGGTCATGCAGTTTGGGACTGGTGCTGGGGGAGGATGAGGACAGTGAGGAAGGCTTCCCTCTCAGTCTCTGTTGGCAGGCAGAGTAGGTGCCCCCCCCACCGACGACCGTAGTTCTGTGGGTATAATGGAGGTCATGACCTGTGGGTATGGCAGGGCTTGGGGTGTAGCGCTAACCCAGGGGCCCACTGGGGTCATGACCTGTGGGTATGGCAGGGCTTGGGGTGTAGCGCTAACCCAGGGGCCCACTGGGGTCATGACCTGTGGGGTGGAGCGCCAGGTACGAGGCATGGGTCCCAGGAGGTGCACAACAAATTCAAAACGGGCCATTGGCTGCCCCATTGAGACAGACGGAAAACAGACAATATGGAGGTGGTGGTGGTGGTGGTATCTACCAGGTAATATCAATCAATAGACAGTTTACTTTAAGACATTTTGTACGAAAGTCAACTTTATTTTACAGCATGGGTTCAATAAGACGGTACATAAGAGATGTTTCACTATCCAAATTAATCAATTATTGATATCAACCAAAGACTGGGCCTCTGAACCCCTCATATATTACAAGGTATATATATATATGAGAGAGAGTTAGATAAACATCAAGGCATCCAGAAGGATGTTGAAGATGAAGGATGATGAAGAGGGGGGAGAAAGAGCAAGTCGAGTTAGATCAGAACGTCATGGAGACAGGAAAGAGAGATTTAGAGATGAGGAGAGAGATGAGGAGAGAGATGAGAACGACATGGAGACAGGAAAGAGAGATTTAGAGATGAGGAGAGAGATGAGGAGAGAGATGAGGAGAGCGATGAGGAGAGCGATGAGGAGAGCGATGAGGAGAGCGATGAGGAGAGCGATGAGGAGAGCGATGAGAACGACATGGAGACAGGAAAGAGAGATTTAGAGATGAGGAGAAAGCCAGATAAGAACGACATGGAGACAGGAAAGAGAGATTTAGAGATGAGGAGAGAGATGAGGAGGAGAGAGATGAGGAGGAGAGAGATGAGGAGGAGAGAGATGAGGAGGAGAGAGATGAGGAGGAGAGAGATGAGGAGGAGAGAGATGAGGAGGAGAGCGATGAGGAGGAGAGCGATGAGGAGGAGAGCGATGAGGAGGAGAGCGATGAGGAGGAGAGCGATGAGGAGGAGAGCGATGAGGAGGAGAGCGATGAGGAGGAGAGCGATGAGGAGGAGAGAGATGAGGAGAGAGATGAGGAGAGCGATGAGGAGAGCGATGAGGAGAGCGATGAGGAGAGCGATGAGGAGAGCGATGAGGAGAGCGATGAGGAGAGCGATGAGGAGAGAGATGAGGAGAGCGATGAGGAGGAGAGAGATGAGGAGGAGAGAGATGAGGAGGAGAGAGATGAGGAGAGAGATGAGGAGAGCGATGAGGAGAGAGATGAGGAGAGCGATGAGGAGAGAGATGAGGAGAGAGCCAGATCAGAACGACATGGCGTCCAGCCCGTCCTCCATGAACTTCTTGTAGATGGCCATGAACCTGGCGGTGAATGCCTCTAGATGGTAGACGGCCTTATTGCCCTGCTGCAGTCGGTGTTCGTAGTGGGCTGCCATGTGAGTCACCTCTGCCTTCAGCTGTCCGTCACAGTTACCTAGCAGCTCTGTTACCAGGCCCTACACAGACAGACACAGCACCTTAACACGCCACAGAGTTAACAGCATGCACACACACACACACACCCCTCCCCATAGTCGGTGCTCAGTGTTTGTGAGGCGTACCTTCATGATGATCTCAGGAGGAATACAGTGAGTCAGCAACTCATACAGTCTCCCCCTCACCTCTAACAACCTGGGAGAGAGAGAGGGAGGTAGGGGAGAGAGAGAGGGAGGTAGGGGAGAGAGAGAGGGAGGTAGGGGAGAGAGAGAGAAAAACCTTTTAGTTCAGAAACCATTTTAATAGGGATGTTTGTTCAATGTTTTTTTTTTATTCCAGTCCTTCTCACTCCCCTCTCACCTCTGAGGACTCTGCTGACTGACGATGGCATTGGCCGTCTCTCTCAGGTAAACCTCCCAGTCGGTCTCCGGGATGTCCTGGTCTGCTGAGAACGGGTACCTGGAGAACAGGGGTCAAAGGTTATCAAACGGCAACAAGACTTACCCGTCGCAGCATCTCACACAGCGACAAGACTTACTGTTGCACTCTGCACGCCTCACACATCAGCAGTGCTTTGCGGAGGTTGCGTCCAGACTTCTCCGAGATCCGTTTGGACAACTCAGTGGGGAGAAGCAGACCCTCCTTCCTACACACTGTAGACAGAACATTACACACCTGAGAGAGAGAGAAAGAGGAGAGAGAGAGAGAGAGAAAGAAAGAGAGAGAGAGAGAGAAAGAAAGAGAGAAAGAGAGAAAGAAAGAGAGAGAGAGAGAGAAAGAAAGAGAGAAAGAGAGAAAGAGAGAGAGAGGGAAAGAGAGAGGGAAAGAGAGAGGGAAAGAGAGAGGGAAAGAGAGAGGGAAAGAGAGAGGGAAAGAGAGAGGGAAAGAGAGAGGGAAAGAGAGAGGGAAAGAGAGAGGGAAAGAGAGAGGGAAAGAGAGAGGGAAAGAGAGAGGGAAAGAGAGAGGGAAAGAGAGAGGGAAAGAGAGAGGGCGAGAGAGGGAAAGAGAGGGAAAGAGAGGAGAGAGAAGAGAGAAAGAGAAGAGAGAAAGAGAGAGAGAGAAGAGAGAAAGAGAGAGAGAGAAGAGAGAAAGAGAGGAGAGAGAAGAGAGAAAGAGAGAGAGAGAAGAGAGAAAGAGAGAGAAGAGAGAGAGAGAAAGAAAGAGAGAAAGAGAGAAGAGAGAAGAGAGGAGAGAGAAAAGAGATGACAGAAGGTGAGAATTCAAAGAGTCACATTTGATGGTAGTTGAAATAATCTACCTTGCACTCACTAAACATCCTTCCCTCTCCATCCCATAACGCCCTACCTCCTCTGTACTGGGCAGGGGCACCCTGATGGCCAGACACCTGCTCCTGATTGGTCCAATGACTTTGGAGGTGGAGTTACAGCAGAGGATGATCCGGCAGGTGGACATGTACTTCTCCATGGTACGACGCAATGCATGCTGGGCATCCTTAGTGAGGCGGTCCACCTCTGTCAACAGGACCACTAGGTGTGAGAGAGAGTGTGAGAGAGAGGTTGTTTTATTAAAATGGTGTCAGAACGTGAACATCCTAACAGAACAGTACGCAGCGCGTGTGTTTGTGTGTGCGTGTGAGTGTCTGACCTTTGAACTCCCTCTGGGTGCTGGTCTGGATCTGTTGAGCCTGGGCCATAGTCTTGATCAGCTCCTGGATGACCACACGGTCACTGTTACCAGCATCACTGTTAAAATCAGAGAGATGTTCAATATGACCACACGGCCACTGTTACCAGCATCACTGTTACCAGCATCACTGTTACCAGCATCACTGTTACCAGCATCACTGTTAAAATCAGAGAGATGTTCAATATGACCACACTGTTACCAGCATCACTGACCAGCACTCACAGTTACAAAACAGAGATGTACACTGTTAGCAGCAACACTGTTAAAATCAGAGAGAGCAATATGACCAACTCGGCTCACTGATTACCAGGCATCACTGTTGAGAGATGTTCAATACTACGTCACTGTTTACCTGGGACATCACTGAGTTACTAGCTATGGTGTTGATGTGTACCAGTACTACTGTTTACCTGGATCACTCGTGTAGATACTGGCTATGGTGGATGTTCAATACTACTACCTGTTTACCTAGCGTACTGACCACACACACGGTCCTTACAAAACACACTGTCACTGTTAGCAGCAACACTCTGATGAGGAAAATCTCTCCAACTCAGATCGTTGAGTCCCAGGCTATGGTGTTGATGTGTACCAATACTACTTCCTGTTTACCTTGGGTTGACCTCCACGTGGTAGTTACTGGCTATGGTGTTGATGTGTACCAATACTACTTCCTGTTTACCTTGGGTTGACCTCCAGGTGGTAGTTACTGGCTATGGTGTTGATGTGTACCAATACTACTTCCTGTTTACCTTGGGTTGACCTCCAGGTGGTAGTTACTGGCTATGGTGTTGATGTGTACCAATACTACTTCCTGTTTACCTTGGGTTGACCTCCAGGTGGTAGTTACTGGCTATGGTGTTGATGTGTACCAATACTACTTCCTGTTTACCTTGGGTTGACCTCCAGGTGGTAGTTACTGGCTATGGTGTTGATGTGTACCAATACTACTTCCTGTTTACCTTGGGTTGACCTCCAGGTGGTAGTTACTGGCTATGGTGTTGATGTGTACCAATACTACTTCCTGTTTACCTTGGGTTGACCTCCAGGTGGTAGTTACTGGCTATGGTGTTGATGTGTACCAATACTACTTCCTGTTTACCTTGGGTTGACCTCCAGGTGGTAGTTACTGGCTATGGTGTTGATGTTACCAATACTACTTCCTGTTTACCTTGGGTTGACCTCCAGGTGGTAGTTACTGGCTATGGTGTTGATGTGTACCAATACTACTTCCTGTTTACCTTGGGTTGACCTCCAGGTGGTAGTTACTGGCTATGGTGTTGATGTGTACCAATACTACTTCCTGTTTACCTTGGGTTGACCTCCAGGTGGTAGTTACTGGCTATGGTGTTGATGTGTACCAATACTACTTCCTGTTTACCTTGGGTTGACCTCCAGGTGGTAGTTACTGGCTATGGTGTTGATGTGTACCAATACTACTTCCTGTTTACCTTGGGTTGACCTCCAGGTGGTAGTTACTGGCTATGGTGTTGATGTTACCAATACTACTTCCTGTTTACCTTGGGTTGACCTCCAGGTGGTAGTTACTGGCTATGGTGTTGATCTCAATCTTCTTCTTAGAAGGAGCCTGAACAGAGAAGAGGACACGTACGCAGAATGAATCAGATGGTAGTATTGAGATGTGTCTGTGTAGTTTCTCCACCTCGGATCTGTGCAGTGTGTGTGTGTGTGTGTGTGTGTGTAGTGTGTGTGTGCAGTGTGTTAGGGTTGGGCGATATTACGATAGCATCGTCTAGCGACAATGATTGACTGACACCCCCCCAATAAATACAACTTTTGTGGGGAGGTGATATGGGGGGAAAAAAGTGATCAATATTTTTCTAAATAAGAATAAAATGGCAATGAGCAAAAAAATATATTTCCATGGATAGTTACTTTATGTTAGCAGCAGCAGGGCTCTAGTCAGTCAAATGAGATGATCCATCTATCTAACCTGGCCAGGGACTGACTGGTCAGTGAGCTGTATCTATCTAACATGGCCAGGGACTGACTGGTCAGTGAGCTGTATCTAACACGGCCAGGGACTGACTGGTCAGTGAGCTGTATCTATCTAACACGGCCAGGGACTGACTGGTCAGTGAGCTGTATCTATCTAACACGGCCAGGGACTGACTGGTCAGTGAGCTGTATCTATCTAACACGGCCAGGGACTGACTGG
The DNA here is from genome assembly GCF_905237065.1 of Salmo salar. Taxonomy (NCBI): domain Eukaryota; kingdom Metazoa; phylum Chordata; class Actinopteri; order Salmoniformes; family Salmonidae; genus Salmo; species Salmo salar. The sequence continues at coordinate 86,027,208 of NC_059445.1, forward strand.
TCAGTGAGCTGTATCTATCTAACACGGCCAGGGACTGACTGGTCAGTGAGCTGTATCTATCTAACATGGCCAGGGACTGACTGGTCAGTGAGCTGTATCTATCTAACATGGCCAGGGACTGACTGGTCAGTGAGCTGTTATCTAACACGGCCAGGGACTGACTGGTCAGTGAGCTGTATCTATCTAACACGGCCAGGGACTGACTGGTCAGTGAGCTGTATCTATCTAACATGGCCAGGGACTGACTGGTCAGTGAGCTGTATCTATCTAACATGGCCAGGGACTGACTGGTCAGTGAGCTGTATCTATCTAACACGGCCAGGGACTGACTGGTCAGTGAGCTGTATCTATCTAACATGGCCAGGGACTGACTGGTCAGTGAGCTGTATCTATCTAACATGGCCAGGGACTGACTGGTCAGTGAGCTGTATCTATCTAACATGGCCAGGGACTGACTGGTCAGTGAGCTGTATCTATCTAACACGGCCAGGGACTGACTGGTCAGTGAGCTGTATCTATCTAACATGGCCAGGGACTGACTGGTCAGTGAGCTGTATCTATCTAACATGGCCAGGGACTGACTGGTCAGTGAGCTGTATCTATCTAACATGGCCAGGGACTGACTGGTCAGTGAGCTGTATCTATCTAACATGGCCAGGGACTGACTGGTCAGTGAGCTGTATCTATCTAACACGGCCAGGGACTGACTGGTCAGTGAGCTGTATCTATCTAACACGGCCAGGGACTGACTGGTCAGTGAGCTGTATCTATCTAACATGGCCAGGGACTGACTGGTCAGTGAGCTGTATCTATCTAACACGGCCAGGGACTGACTGGTCAGTGAGCTGTATCTATCTAACACGGCCAGGGACTGACTGGTCAGTGAGCTGTATCTATCTAACACGGCCAGGGACTGACTGGTCAGTGAGCTGTATCTATCTAACATGGCCAGGGACTGACTGGTCAGTGAGCTGTATCTATCTAACACGGCCAGGGACTGACTGGTCAGTGAGCTGTATCTATCTAACACGGCCAGGGACTGACTGGTCAGTGAGCTGTATCTATCTAACATGGCCAGGGACTGACTGGTCAGTGAGCTGTATCTATCTAACATGGCCAGGGACTGACTGGTCAGTGAGCTGTATCTATCTAACATGGCCAGGGACTGACTGGTCAGTGAGCTGTATCTATCTAACATGGCCAGGGACTGACTGGTCAGTGAGCTGTATCTATCTAACATGGCCAGGGACTGACTGGTCAGTGAGCTGTATCTATCTAACACGGCCAGGGACTGACTGGTCAGTGAGCTGTATCTATCTAACACGGCCAGGGACTGACTGGTCAGTGAGCTGTATCTATCTAACATGGCCAGGGACTGACTGGTCAGTGAGCTGTATCTATCTAACATGGCCAGGGACTGACTGGTCAGTGAGCTGTATCTATCTAACATGGCCAGGGACTGACTGGTCAGTGAGCTGTATCTATCTAACATGGCCAGGGACTGACTGGTCAGTGAGCTGTATCTATCTAACACGGCCAGGGACTGACTGGTCAGTGAGCTGTATCTATCTAACATGGCCAGGGACTGACTGGTCAGTGAGCTGTATCTATCTAACATGGCCAGGGACTGACTGGTCAGTGAGCTGTATCTATCTAACATGGCCAGGGACTGACTGGTCAGTGAGCTGTATCTATCTAACATGGCCAGGGACTGACTGGTCAGTGAGCTGTATCTATCTAACATGGCCAGGGACTGACTGGTCAGTGAGCTGTATCTATCTAACATGGCCAGGGACTGACTGGTCAGTGAGCTGTATCTATCTAACATGGCCAGGGACTGACTGGTCAGTGAGCTGTATCTATCTAACATGGCCAGGGACTGACTGGTCAGTGAGCTGTATCTATCTAACACGGCCAGGGACTGACTGGTCAGTGAGCTGTATCTATCTAACATGGCCAGGGACTGACTGGTCAGTGAGCTGTATCTATCTAACATGGCCAGGGAATGCATGAGTGATATTTTGATGTGCAGCCTGTCAAAAGAATCCAAAATTATAACATTTATTTATTTTTCGGCTCTTCGGAGTATTTGCCGACATATGTGCATATTGGACTACATACTCAAAACATGATATCGCTAAATGTAGGCCAATTGATTCATGTAGCTCTAAATGTAGGGCAATTGATTCATGTAGCTCTAAATGTAGGCCAATTGATTCATGTAGCGCTAAATGTAGGCCAATTGATTCATGTAGCGCTAAATGGAGGCCAATTGATTCATGTAGCTCTAAATGGAGGCCAATTGATTCATGTAGCTCTAAATGGAGGCCAATTGATTCATGTAGCTCTAAATGGAGGCCAATTGATTCATGTAGCTCTAAATGGAGGCCAATTGATTCATGTAGCTCTAAATGGAGGCCAATTGATTCATGTAGCTCTAAATGGAGGCCAATTGATTCATGTAGCTCTAAATGGAGGCCAATTGATTCATGTAGCTCTAAATGTAGGCTAATTGATGTAGGCTAATTGATTAATGTAGCGCTAAATGTAGGCTAACATCCTATATAAACTTCCCAGTGCTAGGCTTAAGCTACTTGCTATACAACAAGAGCTCACGGTTTGATGTGAGATTAACGCTTAGACAAACACACTTCAAAGTGTTTGACACCCTGGATCGTCTTATGGCCAATAGGGGGCGATACCATCATATATCCCTCTCCTCACCGTGATGTGTGTGTGTGTGTGTGTGTGTGTGTGTGTGTGTGTGTGTGTGGTTAACCCTTTCCTCACCGTGATGGGGAGAGTATGTGTGACGTTAACCTTCTACTCATCGTTATGGTGTGTGTAACCCTCTCCTCACCGTAACGGTCTGGTGTTCTATGCGTAGTTTCTCCACCCCAGCTCCGTACAGTTCTCTCAGCAGACACATGATACGGGTCTTCTTCCCTGCTCCGGACGGCCCGTACACCAACAGATGAGGGAAGTCCCCACATTGGACCTGGAGAACACACAGGTTATAGAAGACAGCCCCGTACACCAACAGATGAGGAAGCAGCCGAGCGGTCAGGAGCCGTCGGACCAGTAGCCTAAAGGCCGCTGGTTCAAATCCCAAAGCCGACAAGGTGGAAAAAAACCCGATTGATTTGCCCTTGAGCAAAGTACTTAATCCTAATTTATCCAGGGTAGCAATCAATAATGGCTGATCCCTGGCTCAGAGCCGACTCTCGGGGGAAGTAACAAATATCCAATTTACACATGCGCATGTGTGAAATAGGACAAAATGTAAGCACCCACCTGATTATCTTACTACTATCTAAGTCGCCACACTGGATGTGGAACAGGAAGTTGTTCATTAGGCACTAGACACGGAGGGAGGAACTACCTGGAGTTGTCCAGTAAGAAATGCCTGTTTAAGTTTACTGCAGAAAAACGTTTTGCTACGATGAGCCCTAATCAAACTAGCCAGCAGATCTGACCCGCTTGCCTACAGCTACATTAGGGTTGGACATGCTTCCTGTCTGTGTATATTAAAGACACCGTGGAGTTAGCGAGAGATATGGGTCGGGAAAGCGTACCTCACTTAATGCAGGGATGATTAATGCGTTGTACTCCGAATTATCCCCCGAATTGTCCCATTATCCAAAACTGTTACACCGAGAACACTGAACGACTTTAATAAAAACCGACCCGAGGTTAAACCCCGCAGTGTTCCTGTCCTGGAGACTCACAAGGTGTGCACTGTGCAGGGTTTTGTTCCAGCGCGGCAGTGATTCATGCACAGCCTGTACAGTCATTTAGCTACCCTACTACAGGGTTATGGTTACACTGATACGTGTTATGTCAAAGTAACGTCAAAAGTTGTATGTTTGGGGATAACTTACGTTAAATTTTAGCTAACGTTAAGACGTACTTAACCCTCACTACAGAACAGAGCCATGTTGATATGTGGCTAGTAGATTACTGTATCTGGCTAGCAACACTCTACTGGAAACCTTCTAGCTAATGTTAGCTGACTAGCTGACAAAGTACGACAAAACTACTGCAATAGTTAGCTGGCTAAGTTAGTTAGCAAGCTGTTACCATACCAAAGACATACCAATAGTTAGCTAAGTTAGTTAGGAAGCTGCTACCTTACCAAAGACATACCAATAGTTAGCAAGCTGCTACCATACCAGACATACCAATAGTTAGCTGGCTAAGTTAGTTAGCAAGCTGCTACCATAAAGACATACCAATAGTTAGCTGGCTAAGTTAGTTAGGAAGCTGCTACCTTACCAAAGACATACCAATAGTTAGCAAGCTGCTACCATACCAAAGACATACCAATAGTTAGCTGGCTAAGTTAGTTAGCAAGCTGCTACCATAAAGACATACCAATAGTTAGCTGGCTAAGTTAGTTACCAAGCTGCTACCATACCAGACATACCAATAGTTAGCTGGCTAAGTTAGTTAGCAAACTGCTACCATACCAAAGACATACCAATAGTTAGCTGGCTAAGTTAGTTAGCAAGTTGCTACCATACCAAAGACACTGTGATAATACGCTCCCTAAACAGAGAATCTAGCTAGCTAACGTTAGCCGGCCATGTTGATAAACTGGTTTAAATCTTACCAGGTTTTTCAGTTGATTAGCTTGCTCTTTGTGGTAGTCCAATTTCCCCAGAGAGGTAGGTCTGTATTTGTCCACCCACAAACTCATTTTTTTTTTTTGTAATGTTATTTCACAGTCTTCTATTCACTGTTTTTGTTTGAGCTGCTTCGTGTCGATTCTTCTGATTTTAATTCCCGCGAATTATTATTATTTTTTTTTTAAGGCGCGCTGTCAAATGTCTCTACAGAGAGTCATGAGGGACAAACCTCCTAGTTGGCGTTTTGGAAAATACAGCCGCCGCTGCTGCCACCAGGTGGTGACTTGAGGTCATTTCTGGACTGAGTTTTGACAAAAACTTGCTTAGATGTAGCAAAGATCCTAAACCAAGGGGTCTCCAACAGCTAACTCGCAAAGTCATTTTAAAAGTACATGGATTTTTTGTTGTTGTTGTTGTTGTTGATTTTTTTTCTCCATCACAAACTGTCATAAACAGGTTACGAGCCAAATCAACGCCACAGTGATCACGTTTACATGCACGCAGCTCAAATTCCGTTTTATTAGTTCTTGTTCGGGGATAAACTGTTTACATGCACCTTGGACATCCCGTTCACGAATATTCCTGTATCCATAAATAAACAGAATATTCCTTATTTAAGTTCCTATGGGTTAAATGGAATAGCAACTGAAATATGGACAGTGACTGTAGGCCTATAAACTCTCACATGTAGCGTAATATAATATTAACTCCTGCAGAATTATGCATTTCTTGCAATAAAATTATACAACAATAAACTTTGATTTGATTTTCAATTGAGGAAATGAATTAAAGTGCACTTAGACTAGACTACTCATAACGGAGGGAGGGGGGGGGTGTTGTTTAAATTGGGAGTAACAGGAATTATCCGTTTTGGGAGGAAAAAACAGCCTTTTGTGATGTTATAGCAATACCTTTTTCCCTGTTTGAAAAACTTAGACAATACTCGCGTCTTTCACGCGGGTCGTACTGTAACTCCGTTCGGTGCAGTGTCTGATACAGATCCAGGTTTGAAGACGAGGCCATTGCTCATCTTGAGCCGCTGGCAAATCAAATTTAACGAACGGTGAATTTAAATTTAACACATTTTCTCCCCTCATCTGCAATGGCATTTCCAACTATTCTCGAGTAAAACCCTGTTTTGAAGTTTTATGTAAAGTTTTGATTAGATAGTCATTTGAAGAAGAAAAAAAGTGGGTAAGAGATGGTGAGTGGACCTACCTTGGCTCAAACCACCACGGGACCTGGATGAGGTGGACCTGGACCATAGGCCTACTGCCCCCTCCCTCCCTGTGTGCTGTGATCCAGACCCCACCGAGAGTGGACCGATTCTGGGTGAGACCTGGGACATGTGCCCTGAGACATCCAGGCACGTGGATGAGGTACACATGGAGCAGATCTCCTCTGTGAGCTGTACTACTGAGGTGGAGACATTATACAGAGTCTGGTGTTGTCTCAGGTGTGAAGGAACACTCTGGCCAACAGCATCCTGTTAGAGTAGATGAGGCAGAGAGACCTAGGGATCCCATCTCTACCCTCCTCCTTCTACACCTCTCTCTTCTCCCCTCTCACTACCCCTCTCTCTTCTCCCCTCTCACTACCCCTCTCTCTTCTCCCCTCTCACTACCCCTCTCTTCTCCCCTTTTTTCAGTCCTCTCTCCAGTCATCTCTCCAGTCATCTCTCCAGTCATCTCTCCAGTCCTCTCTCCAGTCATCTCTCCTCCAGTCCTCTCTCCTCCAGTCCTCTCTTCCAGTCCTCTCTCCAGTCATCTCTCCTCCAGTCCTCTCTCCAGTCCTCTCTCCAGTCATCTCTCCTCCAGTCCTCTCTCCAGTCATCTCTCCAGTCATCTCTCCTCCAGTCCTCTCTCCAGTCCTCTCTCCATCCCTCTTTCCAAGCCAGACTGGGCCTTATTGCCTTTGATACCCCCCAGTCTGTAGGCGCCCCAGGGCCAGGTGATGGTAGTCCAATTGACCTGCTCCGTATCATAAAAAACAAACATAGCGTTATATTCTTCAATGACAATGTCAGCCCACCTAGAGCCTCCGTCACCCAGAGCTCCAATGGTGAGGAGTCTTCCTCAGCCGATGAGGAAGAGGGACACAGTGAGGATGAGGAGGAGCAGGTCTCAGATCTGCCGCAGTATAAGGAGTTCCAGGTCAGCAGTCGCCGTAGAAAACTGAGCAGGAACAGGAAGGGGCTGAGGAAAAGACAGGAAGTCCCACCCACCGGCTCTATGATTGGCCTAAGTGCCACCAATAAGACCAGCCCAAAGGCCAAGAAGGATGAGGATGAGGATGAGGATGAAGAGGACAAAAGGTAACAGGTGAGGAAGATTTGATGTACTACACCATGTGCGCCACTAGAGTGCGCCATTGTTGCATTTGTTTTGCTCAGACTGTGACAATCCTGTGACAATACTGTGACAAATTTTCCCCAGATCTCCAACTCTGACTGAAATAACTGTCTTTCTAGATTTCCACAAGTCTGAACTGATTTAATCATTTCACAATTTTCATTCAACTGATTTGAATGACTTTAAACGTGTGTGTGTGTGTATGTGTGCATGTGTGTGTGTGTGTGTGTGTGTGTGTGTGTGTGTGTGTGTGTGTGTGTGTGTGTGTGTGTGTGTGTGTGTGTGTGTGTGAGTGAGTGAGAGAGGTTTGGCAGGCATGCTCGAATTCCGTTCATTTTTCTCTGGTCGGCCCTGGCATCCCAAGCTCCCAGCATGCATTGTACCGTGAGCGTGCTCCTGACCACATTCTCACACCTGTCAGCGAGGCCCGGCCAGTGGTTCCTGGCACATTCCCCTAACGTTCCACTGGAAGGTTCTCCTGAAACGGTTTTCTTCTGGCCCGTCAAACAGGGTTATTTAGTTCTATGGTGTGTATGGTATAGTAGAGCAGAAGGCTAGAGGTCTCTGTGTGGGTATAGTAGAGCAGAAGGCTAGAGGTCTCTGTGTGGGTATAGTAGAGCAGAAGGCTGGAGGTCTCTGTGTGGGTATAGTAGAGCAGAAGGCTGGAGGTCTCTGTGTGGGTATAGTAGAGCAGAAGGCTGGAGGTCTCTGTGTGGGTATAGTAGAGCAGAAGGCTGGAGGTCTCTGTGTGGGTATAGTAGAGCAGAAGGCTGGAGGTCTCTGTGTGGGTATAGTAGAGCAGAAGGCTAGAGGTCTCTGTGTGGGTATAGTAGAGCAGAAGGCTGGAGGTCTCTGTGTGGGTATAGTAGAGCAGAAGGCTGGAGGTCTCTGTGTGGGTATAGTAGAGCAGAAGGCTGGAGGTCTCTGGGTAGTGGGTATAGTAGAGCAGAAGGCTACAGGTCTCTGTGTGGGTATAGTAGAGCAGAAGGCTAGAGGTCTCTGTGTGGGTATAGTAGAGCAGAAGGCTGGAGGTCTCTGTGTGGGTATAGTAGAGCAGAAGGCTAGAGGTCTCTGTGTGGGTATAGTAGAGCAGAAGGCTGGAGGTCTCTGTGTGGGTATAGTAGAGCAGAAGGCTAGAGGTCTCTGTGTGGGTATAGTAGAGCAGAAGGCTGGAGGACTCTGTGTGGGTATAGTAGAGCAGAAGGCTGGAGGTCTCTGTGTGGGTATAGTAGAGCAGAAGGCTGGAGGTCTCTGGGTAGTGGGTATAGTAGAGCAGAAGGCTAGAGGTCTCTGTGTGGGTATAGTAGAGCAGAAGGCTAGAGGTCTCTGTGTGGGTATAGTAGAGCAGAAGGCTAGAGGTCTCTGTGTGGGTATAGTAGAGCAGAAGGCTGGAGGTCTCTGTGTGGGTATAGTAGAGCAGAAGGCTGGAGGTCTCTGTGTGGGTATAGTAGAGCAGAAGGCTGGAGGTCTCTGTGTGGGTATAGTAAAGCAGAAGGCTGGAGGTCTCTGTGTGGGTATAGTAGAGCAGAAGGCTAGAGGTCTCTGTGTGGGTATAGTAGAGCAGAAGGCTAGAGGTCTCTGTGTGGGTATAGTAGAGCAGAAGGCTAGAGGTCTCTGTGTGGGTATAGTAGAGCAGAAGGCTAGAGGTCTCTGTGTGGGTATAGTAGAGCAGAAGGCTGGAGGTCTCTGTGTGGGTATAGTAGAGCAGAAGGCTAGAGGTCTCTGTGTGGGTATAGTAGAGCAGAAGGCTAGAGGTCTCTGTGTGGGTATAGTAGAGCAGAAGGCTGGAGGACTCTGTGTGGGTATAGTAGAGCAGAAGGCTAGAGGTCTCTGTGTGGGTATAGTAGAGCAGAAGGCTGGAGGTCTCTGTGTGGGTATAGTAGAGCAGAAGGCTGGAGGTCTCTGTGTGGGTATAGTAGAGCAGAAGGCTAGAGGTCTCTGTGTGGGTATAGTAGAGCAGAAGGCTGGAGGACTCTGTGTGGGTATAGTAGAGCAGAAGGCTGGAGGTCTCTGTGTGGGTATAGTAGAGCAGAAGGCTGGAGGTCTCTGGGTAGTGGGTATAGTAGAGCAGAAGGCTAGAGGTCTCTGTGTGGGTATAGTAGAGCAGAAGGCTAGAGGTCTCTGTGTGGGTATAGTAGAGCAGAAGGCTAGAGGTCTCTGTGTGGGTATAGTAGAGCAGAAGGCTGGAGGTCTCTGTGTGGGTATAGTAGAGCAGAAGGCTGGAGGTCTCTGTGTGGGTATAGTAGAGCAGAAGGCTAGAGGTCTCTGTGTGGGTATAGTAGAGCAGAAGGCTGGAGGTCTCTGTGTGGGTATAGTAGAGCAGAAGGCTACAGGTCTCTGTGTGGGTATAGTAGAGCAGAAGGCTAGAGGTCTCTGTGTGGGTATAGTAGAGCAGAAGGCTGGAGGTCTCTGTGTGGGTATAGTAGAGCAGAAGGCTACAGGTCTCTGTGTGGGTATAGTAGAGCAGAAGGCTGGAGGTCTCTGTGTGGGTATAGTAGAGCAGAAGGCTGGAGGTCTCTGTGTGGGTATAGTAGAGCAGAAGGCTAGAGGTCTCTGTGTGGGTATAGTAGAGCAGAAGGCTAGAGGTCTCCGTGTGGGTATAGTAGAGCAGAAGGCTAGAGGTCTCTGTGTGGGTATAGTAGAGCAGAAGGCTGGACAACTGATCTAACAGTCAATCTGGATATTGTCTTGTTTCCCCCTCAGTCCCCCTCTCCCTCCCTCCCTTCCCTCTCTCTCTCCCTTTCTTTCCCTCACTCCCTCTCCTTCCCTCATCCCCTTTCCCCCTCCCTCTCTCTCCCCTCCCTCTTTCCCTCACTCCCACTCCCCTCCCTCTCTTTCCCTCACCCCCCCTCCCCCTCCCTCCCTCTCCCTCTCTCCCTCTCCCTCCTCTCCCCCTCCCTCTCCCTCTCTCCCTCTCCCTCTCTCTCCCTCACTCCCTCTCCCCTCCCTCTCCTTCCCTCACCCCCTTTCCCCCTCCTCCTCCTTCTCTCTCCCTCTCCAGGAGAAGTAAACAGGACTAGTTCTCGACATTTAGAGTGTTATTTGCCCCCAGGGGTCAGTGACACAACATTTCCACTCTCTGAAAGTTTGTAGGACCCCCTTTCCCCACACCTCGTGTTTCCTCCTTCCCCGCCTCCCAACGTTCTCTAGTCACCCCCTAGCTACAACCAATGTCCCCTCCCGGTGCTCAAGACCCCTAGCAGCAGAGCCAGGGGACATTGTGTACCCTTCTGAGGCAGAGGGTGAAGGGGACAAGCCCGGAATGGGAGGATTGTGGGAGGGAAAGAGAGAGGTCTTTCATGTGGTGTAGAGGAACAGAGAGAGAAAGAGAGGAACAGAGACAGAGAGAGAGACAGAGACAGAGAGAGAGACAGAGACAGAGAGAGAGACAGAGAGAGAGACAGAGAGAGACAGAGAGAGAGACAGAGAGAGAGAGACAGAGAGAGACAGAGAGAGAGACAGAGAGAGAGAGACAGAGAGAGACAGAGAGAGACAGAGAGAGACAGAGAGAGAGAGACAGAGAGAGACAGAGAGAGACAGAGAGAGAGAGTGAGAGACAGAGAGAGAGAGAGATTTTAGCCCAACATTATTACCTTTTGAACAGTGATGTGGATGATTTGATTTGTTCTGATCTCTCTCTCTCTCTCTCAATTCAATTCAATTCAAGGGGCTTTATAAGCATGGAAAACATGTGTTAACATCGCCAAAGCAAGTGAAATAGATAATATACAAAAATGAAATAAACAATAAAAATTAACAGTAAACATTTAACATACAGAAGTTTCAAAAGAATAATGACATTACAAATGTCATACAGTGTTGTAACGATGTACAAATGGTTAATGTATCTCACTCTCTGTCTCTCTGTAAGGTTTAACTGGCGGCAGAGAAGTCAGACGCAGGAGAGCAATAACTGTGTTTCCAACGGCACAGTTTATTAACAAAACCCACCGGAAAACAGAATAATAAAATCAATGGGTACATAACCCAACGCACACCAGGACAGACGTGCACAAGCACTTACAATAAATAAAATGATCACCGACAAGGACATGGGGGGGAAGCAGAGGGTTAAATACACAACATGTAATTGATGGGATTGGAACCAGGTGTGAAGGAAGACAAGACAAAACCAAAGGAACATTTACATTTACATTTTAGTCATTTAGCAGACGCTCTTATCCAGAGCGACTTACAAATTGGTGCATTCACCTTATAATATCCAGTGGAACAACCACTTTACAATAGTACATCTATATATTTTTTTTGGGGGGGGGGGGTAGAATGATTACTTTATCCTATCCTAGGTATTCCTTAAAGAGGTGGGGTTTCAGGTGTCTCCGGAAGGTGGTGATTGACTCCGCTGTCCTGGCGTCGTGAGGGAGCTTGTTCCACCATTGGGGTGCCAGAGCAGCGAACAGAGCAGCGATGGCTAGAAGGTTGGTGACTTCGACCGCCGAATGAACAAGGAGAGGGACCGACTTCGGAGGAAGTCATGACACTCTCAGTCTCTCTCTCAGTCTCTCAGTCTCTCCATCTCTCTCTGTCTCAGTCTCTCCGTCTCTCCATCTCTCTCTCTCTCCCTCAGTCTCAGTCTCTCCATCTCTCCATCTCTCATCTCTCCATCTCTCCCTCAGTCTCTCCATCTCTCCGTCTCTCTCTCTGTCTCTCCATCTCTCTCTCAGTCTCTTCATCTCTCCCTCAATCTCCCTCAGTCTCTCCATCTCTCTCTCAGTCTCTCCATCTCTCCCTCAATCTCCCTCAGTCTCTCTGTCTCTCCATCTCTCTCTCAGTCTCTCCATCTCTCCCTCAGTCTCTCCATCTCTCTCTCTGTCTCTGTCTCTCCATGTCTCTCTGTCTCTGTCTCTCCATGTCTCTCCCTCTCTGTCTCTCTCTCCTCTTCCTCTCCTCTTCCTCTCTCTCTCTCTCCTCTTCCTCTCCTCTTCCTCTCTCTCTCTCCTCTTCCTCTCTCTCTAGGAAGTGAACAAACTGCTTTGTTTTAATCCCAGAGTTCTAAGGGAGTAGATAGCAGCACATAGGGTCTCTTTGAGGAGCTGGTACACACATAGTCCCCCACACCATTACCCTCTACCTTCATCCCTACTCTGTGAAATATCTTCATTTATGGTTTGGCAGTCAAGCGACTTCCTGTGAGCTTACAACCCCAGATCTCCAGATTCCTACAGAGACAAAGAAGACTGGCTGTGCACCCTAGCCTGGAAGCTATTTATAACCTGCTAAGGGGGAGGGTGGGGGAGGGAGGGAGGGAGAGAGAGAGAATGTGTGTGGGAGAGGAAGGGAGGGAGGGTGAGAGGGAGAAGGAGAGAGAAGAGAGAGGTTGAGGGAGAGAGGGGAGAAGACGAGTAGGGGAATTTCATTGGCTATGAATGGCAACAAACACACACACACACACACACACAGAACACACACACACACACACACACACACACACACACACACACACACACACACACACACACACACACACACACACACACACAGTACTGCTCTTTCATGGTTTATGAAATGTTCATGTGTGCTCCTCCAACCTCAGTTTATCCACAGAGGGCTCTATGTACATCAGTGTGTTTCAACTGCAGTTTATCCACAGAGGGCTCTGCCAGTCTCCTCTACCAGCCTCCTCTACCAGCCTCCACTACCAGCCTCCTCTGCCAGCCTCCTCTGCCAGCCTCCTCTGCCAGCCTCCTCTGCCAGCCTCCTCTGCCAGCCTCCTCTACCAGCCTCCTCTACCAGCCTCCTCTATCAGCCTCCTCTGCCAGCCTCCTCTGCCAGCCTCCTCTACCAGCCTCCTCTGCCAGCCTCCTCTGCCAGCCTCCTCTGCCAGCCTCCTCTTTTTACATTTGTAGGTCCCGCTTGTGTTTGTGTGGGCAATGAGTGCCAGGCAAGTGGCAGTCTTTTTTGGGGTGTCTAATCCCATCACATTATAACGTGTGTGCCTGTGTGTGTATAACCTGTGTGTCCGTCCCAGTCCCCGTGGCGTGACTCAGCTGATGAGGAAGTCGGATCAGCTCAACCTGGACATTCAGGTAGCACTCAGTGCCGATAGCTCCTCCCACTCTGACACGCCCCCCCCCGACAACAACCAAGAACAACCACATCACCTACGACAACCACAACCACAACAGCCTGAATCCCAACCGGTAAATCAGATTGACTGTAAACATACAAGTGGCGGTAGAATTTCATAGAATGGCCAAATCTGAAGAGAAAATGGCACACATCTGGAGAAGTGCAGTTGGTATAGGGATGTTGTGGGGGAGAGTCCAACAATGGGGCTATGAGTCAGAGGATATTTCACTATGGAAGCTAGTTTTATAATGTAACAGGAGACAAACGGCGGAGAGACGTGGGTTTAACTCTGGACACATGAAAGGCGAGGATGTATACGAAGGGTACGAGGCAACAGAAGACGAACAGCAGAGGGGCTACTGGCTTTGGAGAAAACGGGAAACGGGCCGATAAACCCGTAAGAGAGTTTGCGGGATTCCACCCAGAGGGGCGGATCCTGGGTGGACAGCCATACCTTCTGACCTAGCCGATACCGGAGATACCGGTGGCAATCTGCTTGTCGTCGATACTTGGAGGTGGTCTTGAGGAAGGTCGACCGGGCTCTCCTCCAGGCACGAAAACAGAGGCGGATAAACATCTGGGCAGAAGGTATGCCGACCTCATCTTCCTGCTCAGGGAAGAGCAGGGGCTGATACCCCAGGGAACACTCAAAAGGTGATAGGTCCGTGGCCGAGCAGGGAAGGGTGTTGCGGGCGTATTCGACCCACAAAAGCTGCTGGCTCCAGGTGGTGGGGTTTGCGGAGACCAGGCAGTGCAGAGTAGTCTCAAGGTCCTGGTTGGCTCGCTCCGACTGGCCGTTGGACTGGGGGTGGAACCCGGAGGAAAGGCTGGCCGACAACCCAATGAGGGTACAGAACGCCTTCCAGAACTGGGATGAGAGCTGAGGACCCCGGTCGGAGACCATGTCTACTGGTAGACCATGGATCTGGAAGAAGTGCTGCACTATGAGCTGGGCCATCTCTTTGGCAGAGGCTAGTTTGGGGAGAGGAATGAAGTGGGTGGCTTTGAAAAACTGATCCACCACGGTCAGGTTGGCAGTGTTGCCATCAGACGAGGGAAAGACCCGTGACAAGGTCCAGGGAGATTTGAGACCAGGGCTGGTGAGGGACAGGCAAAGGTTGGAGGAGACCAGCCAGAGTCTTGATATGTGCACAAACCGTGCAAGCGGTGACGAATGCGGACATGGTAGGCCAAAAAAAGTGTTGTCGCACAAAAGCCAGGGTCCGACCGGAGCCCGGAGGAGTGGGCCAAATATCCGAGTGGTCAGTAATCCAGATAGGTGGGGTAAAGGTACAGAACAGCAGGCAGTCTCAGGGTCAGGGCAGGCAGAAGTAATCCAGAAGGGGGAAGGACAGAACAGCAGGCATAGTAGGGCAGGCAGAGGCTGGCGCAGAATGGTCAACACCGGGAAGACTAGGAATACTAGGAAAAAGGAACAATCGAGAGACAGGAGCAGAGGGAAAACCGCTGGTAGGCTTGACGAAACAAAACGAACTGGCAACAGACAAACAGAGAACACGGGTATAAATACACTGGGGATAATGGGGAAGATGGGCAACACCTGGAGGGAGGTGGAGACAATCACAAAGACAGGTGAAACAGATCAGGGTTGGACAATGAGAGAATATTTCACTATGGAAGCTAGTGTTATTTAATGTACAGTAATGGGGTTCAGAGTGAGAGAATATTTCACTATGGAAGCTTGTGTTATTTACTGTACAGTAATGGGGTTCAGAGTGAGAGAATATTTCACTATGGAAGCTAGTGTTATTTAATGTACAGTAATGGGGTTCAGAGTGAGAGTATATTTCACTATGGAAGCTAGTGTTATTTAATGTACAGTAATGGGGTTCAGAGTGAGAGAATATTTCACTATGGAAGCTAGTGTTATAATCTACAGTAATGGGGTTCAGAGTGAGAGTATATTTCACTATGGAAGCTAGTGTTATTTAATGAACAGTAATGGGGTTCAGAGTGAGAGAATATTTCACTATGGAAGCTAGTGTTATTTAATGTACAGTAATGGGGTTCAGAGTGAGAGTATATTTCACTATGGAAGCTAGTGTTATTTAATGTACAGTAATGGGGTTCAGAGTGAGAGAATATTTCACTATGGAAGCTAGTGTTATTTAATGTACAGTAATGGGGTTCAGAGTGAGAGTATATTTCACTATGGAAGCTAGTGTTATTTAATGAACAGTAATGGGGTTCAGAGTGAGAGTATATTTCACTATGGAAGCTTGTGTTATTTAATGTACAGTAATGGGGTTCAGAGTGAGAGAATATTTCACTATGGAAGCTAGTGTTATTTAATGTACAGTAATGGGGTTCAGAGTGAGAGAATATTTCACTATGGAAGCTTGTGTTATTTACTGTACAGTAATGGGGTTCAGAGTGAGAGAATATTTCACTATGGAAGCTAGTGTTATTTAATGTACAGTAATGGGGTTCAGAGTGAGAGTATATTTCACTATGGAAGCTAGTGTTATTTAATGAACAGTAATGGGGTTCAGAGTGAGAGTATATTTCACTATGGAAGCTAGTGTTATTTAATGTACAGTAATGGGGTTCAGAGTGAGAGTATATTTCACTATGGAAGCTAGTGTTATTTAATGTACAGTAATGGGGTTCAGAGTGAGAGAATATTTCACTATGGAAGCTAGTGTTATTTAATGTACAGTAATGGGGTTCAGAGTGAGAGAATATTTCACTATGGAAGCTTGTGTTATTTACTGTAGAGTAATGGGGTTCAGAGTGAGAGAATATTTCACTATGGAAGCTAGTGTTATAATGTACAGTAATGGGGTTCAGAGTGAGAGAATATTTCACTATGGAAGCTAGTGTTATAATGTACAGTATGTCAACACAGGATGTTAGGTATTGGGCGATGGCCACTGTTTTGTAATCCCCCCCCACACACACTGTTCTGTTGACACACGCACACACACACACAGACAGACAGACAGACAAACAGACAGACAGACAGACAGACAGACAGACAGACAGACAGACAGACAGACAGACAGACAGACAGACAGACAGACAGACAGACAGACAGACAGACAGACAGACAGACAGACAGACAGACAGACAGACAGACAGACAGACAGACAGACAGGCCTCAGCCACCCAGCAGTTATAACGTGTTGCCATGTGTGCAGACATCTATTTAATCTGGGGTTGAATTAATGAACAGTAATTGTTTTGGATCAAACCCAAACCTGTTGTTTTTCCATCATTAAATATTTGTATAAATCAGGCTGTGTGGTGGTGGTGGTGGCGGTAGGGACAAGGAGGTATTCAGTGTGTGTGTGTTCTGCTTTCGACTGGTATACAGCTGTAAGCATTAATCCCTTAAAGAGAGGAACTCCTAACTCGCACCCTCATGCAATCTGGCAACCCTGTCCAGTACAGTCCCAGCCTACAGTTATTGTAACACTAAAACCTAGTTTGACATCACATTTAGGGTAGATAACACTAGGGCTTCACGAGCGGCTCAGTGGTCTAAGGTACTGCATCTCAGTGCTAGCTGTGCCACTAGAGATTCTGGGTTCGAGTCCAGGCTCTGTTGCAGCCGGCCGCGACCGGGAGACCCATTGGGCGGTGCACAATTGGCCCAGCGTCGTCCGGGTTAGGGGAGGGTTTGGCCGGCAGGGATGTCCTTGTCCCATGGCGCACTAGCGATTCCTGTGGCGGGCCGGGCGCAGTGCAGGCTGACACGGTCGCCAGGTGTACGGTGTTTCCTCTGACACATTGGTGCGGCTGGCTTCCCGGGTTAAGCAGGGCATTGTGTCAAGAAGCAGTGCGGCTTGGCTGAGTTGTGTTTCAGAGGACGCACGGCTCTCTCGACCTTCGCCTCTCCCGAGTCTGTATGGGAGTTGCAGCGATGAGGCAAGACTGTAACTACCAATTGGATAGAAAAAGGGGTAAAAGTAAAATTTTTTTTATTGTTATAAAAAATAAAAGGATAGTTAACACTGACTAAACAAGATGGCTCCTGTCCTGTGATGTTTAGGCTCTGTGTTTTTACTTGTCCTTTAAAACCTGTTGGGGCTACAGGTTAGCAATGAACCCCGAGTCGGGATTGCTAACAAGGCTGGAAATTCAAAACATCAAAAATCTAATAATTTCAATTTCTCAAACAATCAACTATTTTACACAATTTAAAAGATAAACATCTCCTTAATCTAACCACATTGTTCGATTTTCAAAGAGGCTTTACGGCAAAAGCATAAAGTTAGATTATGTTAGGACAGTACATAGCCACAAAAGTACAAACATCCATTTTCAATTCAAGGTCAGGCGTCACCAAAAGCAGAAACCAGCTAGAATTATGCACTAACCTTTGTCAATCTCCATCAGATGACACTCCTAGGACATTATGTTATACAATACATGCATTTTTTGTTCCATCAAGTTCATATTTATATCCAAAAACAGCATTTTACAGTAGCGTGAAATTCAGATTTTTTTCTTCTCTGAAATGCTTCCGGTGAACATAACATAATTACTATTCGAAAACATTGGTAAATTATAATATTGTCATTCAAAGAATAATATATTATCATCTCGTAATTGCTACCGAATGGCCAGATCTCAAAATAACTTTACTGGGAAATCACATTTCGCAATAAACGGGGTGCTATGCTAAGAACAATAAGCTATACAGTTAGCATCATCTAATATCGATAATAACATTGTAAATATCCCCTTACCTTTGATTATCTCCATCAGAAGACAGGCATCCCAGGTCCGGAAGGCATCCCAGGTCCGGAACAAATGTGGTTTCTTTTGACAAAGTTCATAATTTATGTCCAAATAACACCAAGTAGTTAGCGTTCATTATGCTCCCACAAAACGTGGTGGGGGGGGGGTGTAAAATCACGCCGAAAAGCTAAAAAAACCTAGTAAATAATCTATTTACGTTCGTTCAAACATGTCAAACGTTGTTTAGCATTAATCTTTTGGTCCATTTTTAACGTTAAACATCAGTAATATTTTCACACAACCTATCCTATGTCTAGATAAACAATTATGACAAACTCACGCTTCTCAGATTTATGCGCAGGCGCAAAAAAATGAAGTGACGACATGTCAACTTCCTTGCATTCTAATTTGCTCTCTGTTTATCATAGACGCTTCAAACAACTTTATAAAGATCGTTGACATCTAGTGGAAGCCGTAGGAGTTGCGAAATGAATCCTTTCTCACTATGGTATCTATAAAACAATGACACTAAATAGTACAGTCACAAAATTCAATTTTTTTTGGATCTATTTTTCACAGGTTTTTGCCTGCAATATGAGTTTTGTTATACTTACAGACACCATTCAAACTGTTTTAGAAAATTCAGAGTGTTTTCTATCCGAATGTGTTAATAATATGCATATCCTAGCTTCTGAGTTGGTGTAGGAGGCAGTTAAAAATGGGCACATATTTTTTTCAAAATTTCTCAATACTGCCCCCTAGCCCCAACAGGTTAAAGCTAATACCAGCAACCTCTTAACCTTTAATTTCCCTTAGTTCCAATCTGGCAACCGGAGTTAACCCACCAATCAATAGTAACCAGTCTCTGACATCGTTAATTCTTATTGGGTGACAGGATCACCTCTAAAATGAACCAATCTTTATCAAGTGCCAATCTGGGAACTCGGCACCCTAGCAACAATGCAAATCAGGAATCCTGAGTATTGTATTTCCGGTTCTCCCTTAATAAATACACTCATCCGTAAAGATGGCCAACCTGGCAACCTGTCTGGCAGACAGGCACTAGATAAACCTTAGAAATACTCAACTGTGTCTGCTTTGCTTTTGGCAGGTTAGATTTACTGAAGTTAATCAATTATTTGAAATTGATTAGTTTAACACTTTATACAAATGCATTTTTTTTCTCAAGGTGGCCAGAGCCAACCCCCCCCTCCCCCATTGAGTTAACAGAGGTCATGCTATAGCATAGCCCCCCCCCCTGAACCTCTTCATCCAAGTCTTCATCAGTATTACATAGAGATCTGTGTCCTCTACCCTCCTCACAAAGGACAGTCCTGTCAGCTATCTAATACAGATCTCTCTCTTATTTATAAATCTATATATATATATATGGAATGAACAGGAGTCCTCTGAAAGCGTTTTTCCCTAAAGTCAGGCTTTTCCCAGCACTCTTCCTGATTCTAATCAGGGTTGTAATGAAGAGTTATGATAATGGTTTAACTGAAGTACTGAAGTGGGACGCTGTCTGTCTGTCCTCATTTACTTGTGGTGAATAGGTGTGTCTCTCTCTCTGTCTGTGGGTGTGTGTGTGTGTGTGTGTGTGTGTGTGTGTGTGTGTGTGTGTGTGTGTGTGTGTGTGTGTGTGTGTATATGTCTTAATGTGCCCCAACTATAATCTGCCCCAACTATAATATGCTCCAACTATAATCTGCTCCAACTATATAATCTGCTCCAACTATAATCTGCCCCAACTATAATCTGCCCCAACTATAATCTGCTCCAACTATAATCTGCTCCAACTGTAACCTGAGAGAGTAACTATAATCTGCCCCAACTATAATCTGCCCCAACTATAATCTGCTCCAACTATAATCTGCCCCAACTATAATGTGCCCCAACTATAATCTGCTCCAACTATAATCTGCCCCAACTGTAATCTGCCCCAACTATAATCTGCCCCAACTATAATCTGAGAGAGTAACTATAATCTGCTATGGACTCAGTGATGCCTCTATCCTATCTGGGCATGCCCAGTGGTGGAGGTTCCAGCAGAGAACATTCCTTCAGGATGGAAGGACGGAGTCCTGGAGACAGATGGCTATTGTGAGGATGGGTGAGGAGGGATGATGAGGGGCATGGTCTGGTAGTGGGCCAGGGGCCTTAGGGTCATCAAGACTGGAAAACATGCTGTTTACTGGAATCACTGCCACTCCTTCCATTGACACACAGTGCATCATAAGGTCAATGAATGGCCTGGGGGGGAGGGGGGAGTGGGAACAACACATGAACAGTCAAGTGACGCAGGGGGTTATACAGTGATGGACTTTCCACTAGCATCACTGAGGAGAAGGAAGGAAGGAAAGAGAGAGAGACAGAGAGAGAGAGAGAGAGAGAGAGAGAGAGAGAGAGAGAGGCGGAGAGAGCGAGAGCAAGAGAGAGAGAGAGAGGCGGAGAGAGAGAGAGAGAGAGAGAGAGAGAGAGAGAGGCGGAGAGAGCGAGAGCGAGAGAGAGAGAGAGAGAGAGAGAGAGAGAGAGAGAGGCGGAGAGAGCGAGAGCAAGAGAGAGAGAGAGAGAGAGAGAGAGAGAGAGAGAGAGAGAGAGAGAGAGAGAGGCGGAGAGAGCGAGAGCAAGAGAGAGAGAGAGAGAGAGCGAGAGAGAGATAAAGAGAGGAAGAGACAGAGAAGGAGGGAAAGGGAGACCAATGATGGTTTCCATTTAGCTGGATACCATACACTTTAAACTCTACAGCAGCAACTCATTCATCTACACTTTAAACTCTACAGTAGCAACAGAAGCCAGTCAGATAGAGGTACAGTATGGCGATCTGCTATAAAGAGACTGGAGAGAGGGAGAGATAGTGATGGAGGACAGAGGGAGAGAGATGAGACTGATGGAGGACAGAGAGAGAGAGATGAGACTGATGGAGGACAGAGGGAGAGAGATGAGAGACTGATGGAGGACAGAGGGAGAGAGATGAGAGACTGATGGAGGACAGAGAGAGAGAGATGAGACTGATGGAGGACAGAGGGAGAGAGATGAGATACTGATGGAGGACAGAGGGAGAGAGGGAGAGATACTGATGGAGGACAGAGGGAGAGAGATGAGAGACTGGTGGATTACAGAGGGAGAGAGATGAGAGACTGGTGGAGGACAGAGAGAGAGATGAGAGACTGATGGAGGACAGAGGGAGAGAGATGAGAGACTGATGGAGGACAGAGGGAGAGAGATGAGAGACTGATGGAGGACAGAGGGAGAGAGATGAGACTGGTGGAGGACAGAGGGAGAGAGATGAGAGACTGATGGAGGACAGAGGGAGAGAGATGAGAGACTGATGGAGGACAGAGAGAGAGAGATGAGAGACTGATGGAGGACAGAGGGAGAGAGATGAGACTGATGGAGGACAGAGATGAGACTGATGGAGGACAGAGGGAGAGAGATGAGAGACTGATGGAGGACAGAGGGAGAGAGATGAGAGACTGGTGGAGGACAGAGGGAGAGAGATGAGATACTGATGGAGGACAGAGAGAGAGAGATGAGAGACTGATGGAGGACAGAGGGAGAGAGATGAGACTGATGGAGGACAGAGATGAGACTGATGGAGGACAGAGGGAGAGAGATGAGACTGATGGAGGACAGAGATGAGACTGGTGGAGGACAGAGATGAGACTGGTGGAGGGAGAGATGAAGAGAGGAGAGAGACTGATGGTGGAGAGAGGCAGAGGAGGGAGACTGATGGAGGGAGAGAGAGTGGAGGAGGGAGACTGATGGAGGAAGAGAGGCAGAGATGGACCCTGAATGTCAAACAAATAAGGGGCAGGATTTAGAGTTTTTGAACTTGTTTATTTTGAGTGTTCTTATGGTACATCCTCCATGGACGTACCCCCCGTCTCACGTCTCTCCCTGCCCCCACAGAGTGCTCCTGTCGTGGGAAGGATGGCGAGCAGAGGCTTGGTGCAGGACCACAGTACCTCCAGACCTCCAGACAGACTGCCAAAGATCACACTGTCCAGGCCCAGACAACAATCTCACCCCCTGTTCGGCAGCGGACCCCTTACCCACTCTTCCCTCCACACCCCTACACACCTCAGCTACAGACGGAGCAAGGTAAGACATGATACTCTGTTAAACTGTGTGTGTGTGAGAGAGATGTTTGTGATGCCAGTGGGTTTTCCCTGATCAATGCCACCAGCTCTATGCCTGATATGAGAGAGAGAGAGAGAGAGAGAGAGAGAGAGAGAGAGAGAGAGAGAGAGAGAGAGAGAGAGAGAGAGAGAGAGAGAGAGAGAGAGAGAGAGAGAGAGAGAGAGAGAGAGAGAGAGAGAGAGAGAGAGAGAGAGAGACAGAGAGAGAGAGAGAGAGAGAGAGAGAGAGAGAGAGAGAGAGAGAGAGAGAGAGAGAGAGAGGATCTCTTTAGTAGCTAAACATAGTCAGGGGCCCAGTGAGAGCGTCTACCTTGCTTCCTCTGATCGTGTGTGTGTTCATGTGTACAGCATGTGGGTTGATGGTTCCGTCCAGCTCCAGTTTTCAACAAGAGCTCACAGTGTCCATGCAGTATTAGACGTTCCTCCTCTTTCTCCAAATGTCCAATTTCGAAGTTTTTTGTTGTTGTTGCTCCTGATGCTCTGTATCGTTCCATTTCGTCAAATTTTCGAGAGTTAAGGGTAAAGTTTAGGCACTCACTCTGAATGGTTAAAGTAAAAGGTTTAAAGGTTTGGGATAGAGATAAAACCCCAATTATAAAACCATTATCCACAACTGAGATCCAGCACACAACCATCTGATCCAGAGTCATGGGATTACAGCCATCCACCACCCCCTGTCCACAACACCCTACCTAAACCCAAGACTACTTGAACTTTCGGTTATCAGTGCGACGGTAACTCACCCGCATTTCGATTAGAGAAAACATTCCGTAGCTGCAGGCGGGTCATTTAGATTAGAGAAAACATTCCGTAGCTGCAGGCGGGTCATTTAGATTAGAGAAAACATTCTGTAGCTGCAGGCGGGTCATTTAGATTAGAGAAAACATTCCGTAGCTGCAGGCGGGTCATTTAGATTAGAGAAAACATTCCGTAGCTGCAGGCGGGTCATTTAGATTAGAGAAAACATTCAGTAGCTGCAGGCGGGTCATTTAGATTAGAGAAAACATTCAGTAGCTGCAGGCGGGTCATTTAGATTAGAGAAAACATTCAGTAGCTGCAGGCGGGTCATTTAGATTAGAGAAAACATTCCGTAGCTGCAGGCGGGTCATTTAGATTAGAGAAAACATTCAGTAGCTGCAGGCGGGTCATTTAGATTAGAGAAAACATTCCACAGCTGCAAGTGGCATCAAACCGCCAACCTTGGCTTTTATACTTATTCAAACAACACCCTCCAGGTGGCAGTATGCCCCCCTCCCTCAGGTTGTTTACCAACTCATACAGGTAGTAGAAGAAGAAAATGCACCAGGCCATGCTCTCACAGACACCGTAATGGGACAGATACTAAGTTGAGTATTCTATCCAAGTCTATGATGTAGATGAGCGATGAGGTTCGGGTGCCAGGGGTCGTGGGATCACACTGATGTCTTAGAGCGGGTTTATTTTCCGCCAACAATGACTGATACACCACAGCTGTCTAAACCACACACACTTCTTCTTCCCAAGGGTTGTGTATAAACATAGGTTCTTAAATTAGGTTTAGTAAATCTAGCAGAGAATCTCAGAGTCCCTGGATTCCCTCACTGTCTTTCTCTCTCTGTCTCTCTCTCTCTCTCTCTCTCTCTCTCTCTCTGTCTCTCTCTCTGTCTCTCTCTCTCTGTCTCTCTCTCTGTCTCTCTCTCTGTCTCTCTCTCTCTCTCTCTCTCTCTCTCTCTCTCGTCCTCTCTCGTCCTCTCCTATTCAACATCTATCTATCATCACCACTGCCTCAGCCGCTCGTGTCCTCCTTTTCTACATTTCTCCTCTCCTCTCCTCTCCTCTCCTCTCCTCTCCTCTCCTCTCCTCTCCTCTCTCCTCTGATCTTGAAACCAGTTCATTCAGAGGAGTGTGGAGGCAGAGAGCTAGGACACACACACACACACACACACACACACACACACACACACACACACACACACACACACACATACACAGCCAGCCCCTCCACAAGCACAAGCAGCCAAGAGCAACGTCCAGTATTTTCCCCAGTGTTTATGCAGTATAATCCCACTGTAATAGTGGTTGGTTTGTTTGACTATGAACATGGGAGACACTCAAACATCACACTGGAGGAGTCAACTGTTTATCTAAACGGCTGTTGACTGCAGGGGCCGAGTAGCGAATTAAGGAAATAGGACGAAGACAACTTTACATTCCTGATGATATTCAGTACAGTTCTCAGTCAGCTAAGGGCAACCATCTCAAAATAGGCCAAAGTAGCGAATTTTTTGAGGAATTTATATTTTATTTATAATGCTAAAATATGATACACATACTGAGAGTTAATTCACAATCACACTGGGTCGTACTGGGTCGCACTGGGTCACACTGGGTCGTACTGGGTTACACTGGGTCGTACTGGGTCGTACTGGGTCGCACTGGCTCACACTGGGTCGTACTGGCTCGCACTGGGTCGCACTGGGTTGTACTAGATCACACTGGGTCACACTGGGTCGTACTGGGTCGCACTGGGTCGTACTGGGTTGTACTGGCTCACACTGGGTTGTACTGGGTCACACTGGGCCGTACTGGGTCGTACTGGGTCGCACTGGGTCGTACTGGGTCGCACTGGGTCGTACTGGGTCACACTGGGTCGCACTGAGTCGTACTGGGTCGTACTGGGTCGCACTGGGTCAGACTGGGTCAGACTGGGTCACACTGGGTCACACTGGGTCGTACTGGGTCACACTGGGTCGTACTGGGTCACACTGGGTCGCACTTTGTCGCACTGGGTCACACTGGGTCGCACTGGGTCATACTGGGTCGTACTGGGTTACACTGGGCCGTACTGGGTCACACTGGGTCGTACTGGGTCAAACTGGGTCGTACTGGGTTACACTGGGTCGTACTGGGTCGTACTGGGTCAGACTGGGTCAGACTGGGTCAGACTGGGTCGTACTGGGTCACACTGGGTCGTACTGGGTCAGACTGGGTCATACTGGGTCACACTGGGCCGTACTGGGTCACACTGGGCCGTACTGGGTCACACTGGGTCGTACTGGGTTACACTGGGTCGTACTGGGTCGTACTGGGTCACACTGGGTCACACTGTGTCGTACTGGGTCGTACTAGGTCACACTGGGTCAGACTGGGTCACACTGGGTCACACTGGGTCGTACTGGGTCACACTGGGTCGTACTGGGTCACACTGGGTCACACTGGGTCGTACTGGGTCACACTGGGTCGTACTGGGTCGTACTGGGTCAGACTGGGTCAGACTGGGTCAGACTGGGTCACACTGGGTCAGACTAGGTCACACTGGGTTATTGAAGAACCAAGTCCCATACTACTCATACATGTGTCTGTGTATCTCTGTGTGTCTCTGTGTGTGTGTGTGTTGTGCGTGTGTCTCAGTGTGTGTGTGTGTGTGTGTGTGTGTGTGTGTGTGTCTCTGTGTGTGTGTGTGTGTGTGTGTGTGTGTGTGTGTGTGTGTGTGTGTGTGTGTGTGTGTGTGTGTGTGTGTGTGTGCGCACGTGTGCATATATGTGTGTATGATATTCTTTGTCTCTGTTTCTTGTCAGGGTGGACCCAGAATGACCAGCGCATCAACAGGTAAGATTACCTTTATCTGATGGTGTTTATCTGGGGTAAAACTGGGCTCACACACACACACACACACACACACACACACACACACACACACACACACACACACACACACACACACACACACACAGAGTGTTTGTGTATCGACCCGTCTCAATAGCAAGAAGGGTCACTCCACATGTAAATTTAGCAGAAGAGCTTTGATATTGCTTGTACATACAGTGAGTAGGATTTTGTCCCCAAAATTTGCATTTAAAAAGTGATCAGTTTGTTACAAATCAGGTTCAATTATAAGTTGGTACTGTTTTTAGTTCTTGCTCTCTAAAAGCACTGATTTATATATTTAATAACAGACAAATTGTAATCCAAAAAAGTGAATTGATAAATCAACCCCAGATAGTTGTACTCAATGACGACATCTAATATGTCAGGATCACAGTAGAAAGTAAAAAGTGTTCCTCTGCTGCGTTGCCCGGGTAACGTACTACCTTAGGTTGGTCTACATCGCTATTCAGTTTCACACCAGTTAGAAAGGAATACAACGCATACCGTTTACAGGAAACTCACGCAAACATCTTCAGATGAAGTTGAGTGGGGGAAAAAAAAGGAATGGGGCGGTGAAATACATTTTTTTTGTCATAGATAGAAAAAGGAACTCATGAATGTTGATTTGAATGTGCAAAACAGTCAGGAATGATCTGCAAGGAAGGTGAACCCTTTTGAATATAAAATGAAAAACTGATTTGGCTCATTATTGTATATGGTCCAAATCAGAATGATCCACACTTCTTCGGAAATATTTATACCAATCTATTTAAACTTACAGGCAACAAACGATCAAATCATTATGGTAGGAGACTATAAAAAAAAGTGTTAAGTAACTCAATGGACCGTAAAGGAATTCACTCTACAAACTATCATCACCGTGCCCTTAAGGACATCACAAATATTATGGACACATGAAATAGTGGATATTTGGAGACTAAAAACAGTGAGATATACATGGAGGACGACTTGCTTGTCTCTTTTCTCTCTTTCGCATCAAAGGTTTAAAAAAGTTTTCATACGAAACAGAATGAGTTCTTAACTAAGACAAAATAATTTATAAAACAGATTTTTTTCCAGTACCATATTGGTTCAGCAAAATCCCATTATTGTTCAGGATACCTTTAAATGTACATTCAGAGGTCATTCAATATACATGTAGACGGGGATATTGGACATTTAATCAAAGTCTACTGGAGGACAATTTGTTCTTAACTAAGACAAAATAATTTATAAAACAGATTTTTTTTCCAGTACAATATTGGTTCAGCAAAATCCTATTATTGTTCAGGATACCTTTAAAATGTACATTCAGAGGTCATTCAATATACATCAGTAAAGAAAAAGCAGTTTCTGTCTAAAGAGACAAGACTAACAAGGGAAATACAGGAACTAACTGTACAGGTAGATAGCAATAGAAATTGTAATACAGAACAAATGCAGATACAAAACAAGTTAGAGATAAAACAAAAAGAACTGGAGGAACTTATTCCAGAATAATCTAAAGTAATCTATTACAAAAATATAAAGCAAACTGGGATGGAATATGGAGAAAAATGCACCAGATCAGACAGGTTTTTGCATGAACGATACGTTGGAGACAATATACGACGACTACTAGAAAGAATATAACATGACACATCATCTAAGAAAGGGATTTGAAGTAAGACTGGATTTTATATATCAATGCCTGAATTTTCTCAATTTCGGAGAGTCTCTTATTCAATGGATAAAAGTAATGTATAACAAACCCAAGTGTAAAATAGTAAATAGTAGCAAGGAGTTAAACAAGGGTGTGCACTGTCACCATATTAATTCATTATGGCCATTGAAAAAGGCTAGCTATTAAAATCTGATCAAATAACAGAGGATTAGAAATCCAAGTTTCCCAAACAAATGTGTCCATGTATAAAGGATCAAAACTGGCATAAATAGGAAATTATACAAGTTTAATTTGAGGACCAGGTTATTGGCCACTGTGCCATACAGATGGCAAAATAGCTGGGAAGAGATTTTTGATCTACCGATTCCATGGCACAGTGTGTATGAGCTGATATATAAAATTCCTTTTCAGCTAAAATGTTTGTACAGAATTCTTGCCACCAACAAAATGTGGAATATGTCGGGCACACAACCATCGCAACTCTGCAGATTATGTTGTGAGGATACAGAATCAATAAACCATTTCTTCTGGTATTGCCCTCAGGTAGCCTGTTTCTGTTCTCAGGTTCAGAAATGACTGAAAAAACATAACAATCTAAAATTGACTCTAGATTGTTGGGAGATTTGGAGAGACCTGGTCAGTCAGTCAATTACTAATATTCTTAGTAAAGGTATTTATATTCAACTCTCAATTTGTGGAATCTAGTCAATTAAAAATAGATTCAAATTGAACAGTTGTACTCGGAAGTTAACATACACTTAGGTTGGAGTCATTAAAACTCCACAAATTTCTTGTTAACAAACTATAGTTTTGGCAAGTCAGTTAGGACATCTACTTTGTGCATGACACAAGTTATTTTTCCAACAATTGTTTACAGACAGATTATTTCACTGTATCACAATTCCAGTGGGTCAGAAGTTTACATACACTAAGTTGACTGTGCCTTCAAACAGCTTGGAAAATTCCAGAAAATGGATGTCATGGCTTTAGAAGCTTCTGATAGGCCAATTGACATCATTTGAGCCAATTGGAGGTGTACCTGTGGATGTATTTCAAGGCCTACCTTCAAACTCAGTGCCTCTTTGCTTGACATCATGGGAAAATCAAAAGAAATCAGCCAAGACCTCCACAAGTCTGGTTCATCCTTGGGAGCAAATTCCAAACGCCTGAAGGTACCACGTTCAGCTGTACAAACAATAGTACGCAAGTATAAACACCATGGGACCACGTAGCCGTTATACCGCTCAGGAAGGAGAAGCGTTCTGTCTCCTAGAGATGAACGTACTTTGGTGTGAAAAGTGCAAATCAATCCCAGAACAACAGCAAAGGACCTTGAAGATGCTGGAGGAAACAGGTACAACAGTATCTATATCCACAGTAAGACAAGTCTTATATCAACATAACCTGAAAGGCCATTCAGCAAGGAAGAAGCCACTGCTCCAAAACCACCATAAAAAAGCCAGACTACAGTTTGCAACTGCACATGGGGACAAAGATGGTACTTTTTGGAGAAATGTCCTCTGGTCTGATGAAACAAAAATAGAACTGTTTGGCCATAATGACCATCGTTATGTTTGGAGGAAAAAGGGACGCTTGCAAGCCGAAGAACACCATCCCAACCGTGAAGCACGGGGGTGGCAGCATCATGTTGTGGGGGTGCTTTGCTGCAGGAGGGACTGGTGCACTTCACAAAATAGATGGCATCATGAGGGCAGAAAATTATGTGGATATATTGAAGTAACATCTCAAGACATCAGTCAGGAAGTTAAAGCTTGGTCGCAAATGAGTCTTCGAAATGGACAATGACCCCAAGCATACTTCCAAAGTTGTGGCAAAATGGCTTAAGGGCAACAAAGTCAAGGTATTGGAGTGGCCATCACAAAGCCCTGACCTCAATCCTATAGAACATTTGTGGGCAGAACTGAAAAAGCAAGTTTGAGCAAGGAGGCCTACAAACCTGACTCAGTTACACCAGCTCTGTCAGGAGGAATGGGCCAAAATTCACCCAGCTTATTGTGGGAAGCTTGTGGAAGGCTACCTGAAACGTTTCACCCAAGTTAAACAATTTAAAGGCAATGCTACCAAATATAAATTGAGTGTATGTAAACTTCTGACCCACTGGGAATGTGATGAAAGAAATAAAAGCTGAAAGCTATCATTCTCTCTACTATTATTCTGACATTTCACATTCTTAAAATAAAGTGGTGATCCTAAACTGACCTATATAGGGAATTTTTACTGGGATTAATGTCAAGAATTGTGAAAAACTGAGTTTAAATGTATTTGGCTAAGGTGTATGTAAACTTCCGACTTCAAATGTATGTTAAACATCACAGCATAGTTAAAAGATGTGTGTAGAAATCTGAAGAGGATGGCCAGCAGAGATAGGTGGGGTGGGCTGAGGGAAGCTGATGGTTGGGATGTGGAACTGGAGACAAGTGGGAGTGACGTTGCTGGAATTACGGTCACAGATAAAAGTTTTAAAAAATACAGTCCAAATAAACAAAAATAAGTTTGACTAAGAAAGAACGTTGTTACATTCAATGCCTGTTTTGCCTGAGGCTGATGCCACGCAAGTGATTGTAAGTGCGTACACATGCATACACACACACACACACATGTAAATAGTGACAGATGCACTGAAACGTTTCCAGCTGTTTTGTTCTCCTCTTGATGTCTTTTGTTGTTTTTCCTCTTTCTCCATTGTTCTTTTTTGTTGTTGGTTGTTGATGCATTGGGTGGTTTTGGTTGGCTTGGTTTGGTTTGGGGGCGGGTAGTGGAGGGGGAGTTTTTCGGAGGGGGTGGGGGGTTTGGAAGGGGCAGAATCTTGGAATGTTGGTGGCCTGGCCGGTTCGGGAGCTTTGGCCGGTGGCCGAGACGTCGCTGGTTTGGGTCCCCAATTCGACTGGGTGGGGGGGGGGCCCTTGACCCTGGTTACTCCTGCTCTGGATGGGAGTCTGTTAGATGACTGAATGTAGAGCGGCTTTACTGCAGGACGCTTTTTTAATTATAAAGAAATACATCTTGGACGTTGTTCACATTTTGGAAATGTGTCCGTTCTGATTGACAGGCACATGCGTCATGGCGACCACGGGGAGTTGTCGTGGCGACGGGGTGTCATTCTGTGTGTTTTTACTGAACCGAAGTGTTTACATGTGTCTGTGCGTTCAGGGTGGCACCACCAGCCTAGACCCGGGTCACGTTACTGTCGCTGATAGTCCAGCAGGAAGAGAGTGCAGTCTGGTTAATGACGCCCCAGAGGCTGCTGGGAGGTTATGGGTCATGCTACCACTGACATCTCAGGAGAAAGTGTGTGTGTGTGTGTTCATGCCATTATCGACCACTCAGGAGACAGTGTGTTTGTGTGTCCGTTTATGCCGCTCTCGGGCTCAGCTTGCACTCACACATGAACCGACAAAAGTGTGTGTGTGTGTGTGTGTGTACAAAACGTATTAAAACAGTTTTGCAGTAGCCTCTAGGGTAGCAACATGGTGTAGCCGGAGGACAGCTAGTTTCTGTCTTCCTCTGGGTACATTGTCTTCAATACAAAACCTTAAGAGGCTCATGGTTTTCACCCCATTCCATAGACTTACACAGCAATTATGACAACTTCCGGAGGACGTCCTCCAGCCTATCAGAGCTCATACATCATGAACTGACATGTCGTCCATCCAATCAAAGGGTCAGATAAAGAATCTACTACTGAAAGCATAAGCTACAGCTAGTTTGCACTCTAAAAGAGAGAAAGACAAGTTGAACAGTTTTGATACAAATACAAAAACAATAGGAGAAGCAGAAGAGACACACAGACAGAGAGACATAATTTCGTTGTATTTTCTCACTATTTTATCTTTCACCTACTTAACTAGCTAATGCAGCTAAGTTATCCTACTTATGTTAGTTAGCTGGCTAAGGCTATCCAACACTGCAACTCTTCGAAGTCAAGGTAAGCTTTCGGTTTATAAATCTATTGCCATCGGGGCCCGCCGGTGTAAGTGCTAAACTGCTTGCTGTACACTGTACTGCGTGATTGTACACACAGATTGGATTTGTGGGTTTACTAACGCGTAGTTCTAGTAGCTATGTTGATTATGACATTAGCTTATACGGTAAAAACAATGTAGGCTGCGTAGCGGTTATGATAGAAAAGGTTTGGCTTGGAGTTTCTTTCGGCTGGTCACAGACAGCTGTTGTGTTGAGCACTGAAGTCCATAAGCGAATGGAAAAGGTGAATTGACGAGAGCGCGTAGATTAGGGCTGGGCGATGTGGCCAAAATATCACATCACGTTATTTTTCTAATTTTGGATGGTATGACGATATTTTATGTTTTTAAATAGTGAAAGTTCTATTTTTTCTTTATGGGTAGTCCGTGAAGGTGGTAACACATACATTCTAAGTGATTTCAATGGGTTTTTCTCCATTCTGATTGTTTCATACTGTTCATTTAAAGAATCGGCCTTCCGTCAACTGGACAGTTGTAAATCATCTTGCTCTGATTTATCATCCAAAGGGTCCCAGAGATAACATGAAGTGTCGTTTTGTTGGATAAAATCCTTTTTCATATCCTAAAAAGATCCATATAGCATGCACGATCGATTTTGTATTTCCACTCGTTCAATTTGCAAAGAAAGGAATCTGTGAAAATCTCACACTAAACATTGTTTCAACGAGTCAAATCACGTTCTTATCTATTCCTCAGAGATCCTAGAAGGTAACAAGACTTAACTATATCATTAGGGGTGTAGTATATCCTATAGGACACCATATTTGGTCAGAAAGCACCAATCGGGATCAAACAAAGCTAGCTAGATAGCTGGAAACCATGTATATGTCGTAAAATGTAGCTACTAACCTTGTATGACAGCATTCCTTTTCATTTTGGACAAAAAATTATAAGGATATTCAGAGTTATGAAAACGTTTTTTTTGGCAAATATTGAACTTATAATATGGCTACTAATACTTGGAAAGCTAAATCAAAGTCCAAGTATAAAGATTTGACGATATTCTTGCAGAAAAAATTAATATGAATGCGAATGGCTCCTTCACAATTCGCCCAAAGTGTACCTGGGTGACTTCACACTAAAAGTCTTGATGTTCACTCATTTTTGCACATACACTGCTGCCATCTTGTGGACACTATCGGAATTACAACCAGAGTGACAGCTATAACTATGACCTTTCTCTTGCATTTCAAAGTTGGTGGTAGAAAAAGACCGGTTGTTTTTTTTTGTTTTTTTTTCTACCAGATCTATTGTTTTATATTCTCCTACATTCAATTCACATTTCCACAAACTTCAAAGTGTTTCCTTTAAAATGGTACCAAGAATATGCATATCCTTGCTTCAGGTCCTGAGCTACTGGCAGTTAGATTTGGGTATGTCATTTAGACAAAAATTGAAAAAAAGGGGGCTATCCCTAAGAATCACTTTCACACTGCCACGTAGGGCTGCAGGATATGGGCAAACAAGCTAGGCTTTATTTTAAACAAAATGTTGCAATTGCTATATGACTTCTAGATCAAAACACTTGGGTGAACTGTTGGAATCATGGAAATAGAATGATTGTTCTAATTCCGTAGTTAGAATATAAATAATAACACTTTGAATACAGTGTTGGACATGACAACGAATGGAAATGTCATGGAGTTATTGTAACATGGTAGGAACCAAAGTGTTGGTCAGTGTTTCCTAGGGGACCCTATGATCTTTGGCTACATTAAACATTTTTCTTAGCTACTTCATGTAGCTAACATATTCATGCTTCTCCTATTCCTCTTTGATTTAGAAGATACTGTTGCACAAACAATATGCTGATTTAGGACTACACCATCACTAGTATCAGGCAGTATAGCTAGCCAAGTTTGCTCTGACTTATTAGCCTAGCCAACAGAAATTTGCAGCGGTCCAGATGGGAGATGACAAGTGCCTGGATTAGGACCTGTGCCACTTCCTGTGTGAGGTAGGGTCGTACTCTATGGATGTTGTAGAGCATAAACCTGCAGGAGCGAGTCACTGCTTTGATGTTTGCAGAGAACGATAGGGTGTTGTCCAGGGTCATGCCAAGGGTCTTTACACTCTGGGAGGGAGACACTGGAGTTTTCAACCTTGATGGAGAGGTCTTGGAGCGGGCAGGTCTTCCCTGGGAGGAAGAGCAGCTCTGTCTTGTTGAGGTTGAGCTTGAGGTGGTGGGCCGACATCTAAACTGATATATATACCAGGCACGCAGAGGTGTGTGTCGCCACCTGGGTGTCAGAAGAGGGAAAGTAGAAAGGAGTGAGTGTCAGCCGCATAACAAAACAATGATAGGAGAGACCATGTGAGGATATGACAGAGCTGAGTGACTTGGTCTATAGATGGAGCTGAGTGACTTGGTCTATAGACAGAAGAGGAGAGGTCCATCCTAATAGCAGTGATAGGAGAGACCATGTGAGGATATGACAGAGCTGAGTGACTTGGTGTATAGAGAGAAGAGGAGAGGGCCTAGAACCGAGCCCTGGGGGACACCAGTGGTGAGAGTACATGGTGCAGACACAGATCCGCTCCATGACATCTGGTAGGAGCGACCTGCCAGATAGGCTCTGCAAACTCTTGGATTGCATCCTGAGACACCCAGCCCCAAGAGGGTGGAGAGGAGGATCTGATAGAGCTTGAGACACCCAGCCCTGAGAGGAGGATCTGATAGAGCCTGAGACACCCAGCCCTGAGAGGAGGATCTGATGGTTCATGGTGTAGAAGGCAGCAGATAGATCTAGAAGGATGAGAACAGAGGAGAGAGAGAGTCAGCTTTGGCAGTGCAGAGAGACTCTGTGGCACAGAGGAAAGCAGTCTTGGTTGAATGACCCATCTTGAAGCCTGACTGGTTAGGGTCCAGGAGATGGTTCTGAGAGTGATAGCGAGAGAGTTGATCAGAGACATAACGCTCAAGTGTTTTAGAAAGGAAAGGAAAGAAGGGATACAGGTCTGTAGTTTGATGTCAGAGGAGTCGAGTGTTTTGTTTCTTAATGACAGGATCAAGGACGAGTTTATGAGAGAAGTGAGGACTGGGAGAAGGTTGTTTTCGGGTGGCTAGATCACTAGTCGCAGGATTTCATCTGGAGAGAGAGAGAGAGAGAGAAGAGAGAATGAGGTCAAGGCATAGGGTTGGGTTGTCCTGTGCGAGTGGGACCAGTGGACTCAATAGGCTGAGTGACCAGTGGACTCAATAGGCTGAGTGACCAGTGGACTCAATAGGCTGAGTGACCAGTGGACTCAATAGGCTGAGTGACCAGTGGACTCAATAGGCTGAGTGACCAGTGGACTCAATAGGCTGAGTGAATGAGGAGCGGATGTCGTCAACCATCTTTTCAAAGTGGTTCACAAAGTTGTCCTCAGAGAGGGAGGAAGGAAGGGGCGGAGGATTAGGGTGGAAGAAGGTGGAAATAGTTTCCTAGTGTTCAAGGCAGAAGCATTACATTTTAGAGTGATAGAAAGTGGCTTTAGCAGCGTATACAGAGGAAGAGAAGGCAGAGGAAGGAGTGAAAGGATGATAGATCCTCCGGAAGTTTAGTTTTCCTCCATTTTTGCTCAGCTGCCGGCAGCCCTGTTCTTTGAGCATGCAGTGAGTCACTCAGCCACTCACGCAGTAAGTCATTCAGGAAAGGGAGCAGTTCGAGTCATAGGGTGCGGAAAGGGAGGAGAGTAGGGTCGAAGAGACAGAATCAGGAGACAGGAGGGAGAAGGATTAAGTAGAAGGGAAAGATGATAGGAAAGAAGGGGAGAGAGTAGTGGGAGAGAGAGAGAGAGAACGAAGATTGCGATGGTGCATGACCATCTGGGTAGGGGCTGAGGGGTTAGGGTTGGAGGAGAGGGAAACAGAAAATGATCAGAGCCCTGGAGGGGGGTTACAGTGAGATTAGTAGGAGAACAAGACCTGGAGGGGGGTTACAGTGAGATTAGTAGGAGAACAGACCTGGAGGGGGGTTACAGTGAGATTAGTAGGAGAACAGAGACCTGGAGGGGGGTTGCAGTGAGATTGGTAGGAGAACAGAGACCTGGAGGGGGGTTGCAGTGAGATTGGTAGGAGAACAGAGACCTGGAGGGGGGTTACAGTGAGATTAGTAGGAGAACAGAGATCTGGAGGGGGGGTTGCAGTGAGATTAGTAGGAGAACAGAGATCTGGAGGGGGGGTTACAGTGAGATTAGTAGGAGAACAGAGACCTGGAGGGGGGTTACAGTGAGATTAGTAGGAGAACAGAGACCTGGAGGGGGGTTACAGTGAGATTAGTAGGAGAACAGGGACCTGGAGGGGGGTTACAGTGAGATTAGTAGGAGAACAGAGACCTGAGGGGGTTACAGTGAGATTAGTAGGAGAACAGGGACCTGGAGGGGGGTTACAGTGAGATTAGTAGGAGAACAGAGACCTGGAGGGGGGGTTACAGTGAGATTAGTAGGAGAACAGAGACCTGGAGGGGGTTACAGTGAGATTAGTAGGAGAACAGAGACCTGGAGGGGGGGTTACAGTGAGATTAGTAGGAGAACAGACCTGGAGGGGGGTTACAGTGAGATTAGTAGGAGAACAGAGACCTGGAGGGGGTTACAGTGAGATTAGTAGGAGAACAGACCTGGAGGGGGTTACAGTGAGATTAGTAGGAGAACAGAGACCTGGAGGGGGGTTACAGTGAGATTAGTAGGAGAACAGACCTGGAGGGGGTTACAGTGAGATTAGTAGGAGAACAGAGACCTGGAGGGGGGTTACAGTGAGATTAGTAGGAGAACAGAGACCTGGAGGGGGGTTACAGTGAGATTAGTAGGAGAACAGAGATCTGGAGGGGGGTTACAGTGAGATTAGTAGGAGAACAGGGACCTGGAGGGGGGGTTACAGTGAGATTAGTAGGAGAACAGACCTGGAGGGGGGTTACAGTGAGATTAGTAGGAGAACAGAGATCTGGAGGGGGGTTACAGTGAGATTAGTAGGAGAACAGACCTGGAGGGGGGTTACAGTGAGATTAGTAGGAGAACAGAGTCTTGGAGGGGGGGTTACAGTGAGATTAGTAGGAGAACAGGGACCTGGAGGGGGGGTTACAGTGAGATTAGTAGGAGAACAGAGACCTGGAGGGGGGTTACAGTGAGATTAGTAGGAGAACAGAGACCTGGAGGGGGGTTACAGTGAGATTAGTAGGAGAACAGAGACCTGGAGGGGGGTTACAGTGAGATTAGTAGGAGAACAGACCTGGAGGGGGGGTTCCAGTGAGATTAGTAGGAGAACAGAGACCTGGAGGGGGGGTTACAGTGAGATTAGTAGGAGAACAGAGACCTGGAGGGGGGTTACAGTGAGATTAGTAGGAGAACAGAACTGGAGGGGGGTTACAGTGAGATTAGTAGGAGAACAGAGACCTGGAGGGGGGTTACAGTGAGATTAGTAGGAGAACAGAGACCTGGAGGGGGGTTACAGTGAGATTAGTAGGAGAACAGAGACCTGGAGGGGGGTTACAGTGAGATTAGTAGGAGAACAGAGACCTGGAGGGGGGTTACAGTGAGATTAGTAGGAGAACAGAGACCTGGAGGGGGGTTACAGTGAGATTAGTAGGAGAACAGAGGCCTGGAGGGGGGTTACAGTGAGATTAGTAGGGGAACAGACACCTGGAGGGGGGTTACAGTGAGATTAATAGGAGAACAGAGACCTGGAGGGGGTTACAGTGAGATTAGTAGGAGAACAGAGACCTGGAGGGGGGGTTACAGTGAGATTAGTAGGAGAACAGAGATCTGGAGGGGGGTTACAGTGAGATTAGTAGGAGAACAGAGACCTGGAGGGGGGTTACAGTGAGATTAGTAAGAAAAGAGACCTGGAGGGGGGGTTACAGTGAGATTAGTAGGAGAACAGAGGCCTGGAGGGGGGGTTACAGTGAGATTAGTAGGAGAACAGACCTGGAGGGGGTTACAGTGAGATTAGTAGGAGAACAGAGACCTGGAGGGGGGGTTACAGTGAGATTAGTAGGAGAACAGAGACCTGGAGGGGGGGTTACAGTGAGATTAGTAGGAGAACAGACCTGGAGGGGGGTTACAGTGAGATTAGTAGGAGAACAGAGACCTGGAGGGGGGTTACAGTGAGATTAGTAGGAGAACAGAGACCTGGAGGGGGTTACAGTGAGATTAGTAGGAGAACAGACCTGGAGGGGGGTTACAGTGAGATTAGTAGGAGAACAGAGATCTGGAGGGGGGTTACAGTGAGATTAGTAGGAGAACAGAGTCTTGGAGGGGGGGTTACAGTGAGATTAGTAAGAAAAGAGACCTGGAGGGGGGTTACAGTGAGATTAGTAGGAGAACAGAGTCTTGGAGGAGGGGGTTACAGTGAGATTAGTAGGAGAACAGACCTGGAGGGGGGTTACAGTGAGATTAGTAGGAGAACAGAGACCTGGAGGGGGGTTACAGTGAGATTAGTAGGAGAACAGAGATCTGGAGGGGGGGTTACAGTGAGATTAGTAGGAGAACAGAGTCTTGGAGGGGGTTACAGTGAGATTAGTAAGAAAAGAGACCTGGAGGGGGGGTTACAGTGAGATTAGTAGGAGAACAGAGGCCTGGAGGGGGTTACAGTGAGATTAGTAGGAGAACAGACCTGGAGGGGGGGTTACAGTGAGATTAGTAGGAGAACAGAGACCTGGAGGGGGGTTACAGTGAGATTAGTAGGAGAACAGAGACCTGGAGGGGGGGTTACAGTGAGATTAGTAGGAGAACAGAGACCTGGAGGGGGGTTACAGTGAGATTAGTAGGAGAACAGAGACCTGGAGGGGGGTTACAGTGAGATTAGTAGGAGAACAGACCTGGAGGGGGGGTTACAGTGAGATTAGTAGGAGAACAGAGGCCTGGAGGGGGGGTTACAGTGAGATTAGTAGGAGAACAGACCTGGAGGGGGGGTTACAGTGAGATTAGTAGGAGAACAGAGACCTGGAGGGGGGTTACAGTGAGATTAGTAGGAGAACAGAGACCTGGAGGGGGGGTTACAGTGAGATTAGTAGGAGAACAGAGACCTGGAGGGGGGTTACAGTGAGATTAGTAGGAGAACAGAGAC